>NW_017671536.1:225812-282024 GCF_001879085.1 Nicotiana attenuata
TGAAAAATCGAATTTCCAACAATTAGCACAAGTACGCACTCGCACCTCACATACAAGGCATTTCAATTATCACAATATCCAATCCTAAGGGGAAAAAGTTCCCCACACAAGGTTAGGACAAGCCATTACCTCGAACCGGCTCAATTGTCAACCCGAAACCACGTTCTTGCCACGAGTATTCGACTCCAAATGGCCCAAATCTATTCAATTAAATTTCATAATGTAAATAACACTTCAAGTAACTGATTCTACAATTAAATTCCAAGCTAATACGTGAAATTAGGTAAAATGACCAAAATACCCCTCGGCCCCACGTCTCGGAATCAGGTGAAATTTATATTTCCGAATCCTCACACCCTCACGAGTTCATACATATAAAGAACACTGAAATTTGAGAGTCCAAATTGACCCCTCAAATTCTCATTTAAAGTCTCTTAATCCCAAGCCCTAATTCTTCAATTTTTAGGCCTAGATTCCATGATTTACTAGGTAGATTTCACATTAGAAACGAGTTTTAAGACCAAGAATCTTAACTCCAAGTGATTCCCCTGGAATCCCTCTTCAATCCCCTTCAAGAGCTCCAAATGTGATGAAAATGGTGGAAATAACCCCAAGGTCGCGGAACCCCTTTTAAAAAATTTCTACCCAGCTGTTTCCGCATCTGCGGTAAAGGGAGCGCATCTGCGGTCCCGCACCTTGCGGACGAATGCATCGCAGGTGCGAAAAGTCACTTAAACGGGCTGGGTCCGCATCTGCAGTCTTTTGGCCGCATCTGCGGGCACCGCATGTGCGAAAACCCAGCCGCACTGCGAAATCCTGGAGCTTGGCCCAAACTCGCTTCTGCGGTCACTTAGCCGTTTCTACGGCGCCGCACGCTGCGGAACCCAAACCGCAGGTGCGGTTATGACAGAACCAACAGCTGAAGCTGCAACTTTAACTTCAAAATTCCTCCGTCAACCACCCGAAATCATCTCGAGGCCCCTGGGACCTCAACCAACGGCACCAACAAGTCTTATAAGTCTAATACCACTGTCCAAACTTGTACCAATCCTTAAAACACCTAAAACAACATCGAAACCTCAAATTAACCATGGATTCAAGCCTAAGAACCCCAATTTCTCAAAATACGCTTTCGATCAAAAATTTTATCAAACCTCGTCCGAATGACCTAAACTTTTGCACACACATCACATTCAACACTACGGAGCTACTCCAACTTCCGGAATTCCATTCCGAACCTCGGATCAAAATCTCACTATCGAACCGGAAACTTCAAAAATTCATCTTTCGGCATTTCAAGCCTAAATTAGCTACGGACCTCCAAAACACAATCCGAACACGCTCCTAAGCCCGAAATCACCCAACGGAGCTAACGGAACCATCGGAATCCCATTCCGAGGCTGTCTTCACACTGTTCTGACTACGGTCAAATTTCCAAGACTTAAGCTCTCATTTAGAGACTAAGTGTCCCAAAACTCTCCGAAATTCAAAACCGAACATCCCGGCAATTCAAAATAGCAGAAATAAATATGGGGAAAGCAGTCAATAGGGAATCGGGGCATAAATTCTAAGAACGACCGGCCGGGTCGTTACATTTTTACTCGCTAGTTTGAAATTATGTATAATATGAACATGCAACGATGTTGAACGAAAAATATAATTTTGTTAGGAAGTTGCTTTAACGTGTGGATTATTCAAGAAGGGTTATATCACTGTATGTTGATATTTTGACATTGTATTTTATTTTATTTAAAAATAAATAAAATAAAGTGTATTTTCAAAAATAAATATATTGCACTTTGAATCTGTATTGCATGGGCCTATTTTCGCTACTAAAATATTCTGAATGTCTTTTTATATTTATATCTTCTTAATGTTGTAAGTAGTAATTTAGATTTGTTTCGTAAGTCTTATCTTTTATAGGAATTTTAATATAGCCTCCTCTTCAAATAGAGCTATTGAGTCCGTTGATGAATTTCAGGTCCATTATAATGCGCCACCTTACCTTCAGCAAGGAGATGAGGAACCCTTACCTAACCTGAATCATCATCGTGTTAGTGAAAATAAAGTGGGCAGTAATTCAAGAGCAATGAGTCATAGTACTCCTATTATGACTCTTCCATTTCAGCAGATGGCCGAGTTCTTTCATCACTTGGCTAGAACAATGTCAGAACCTAGTGAAATGAATTTTGAGAAGATGAGAAAAATGGGTGGAGTTGAATTTGAAGGCACTACTGATCCCACGGTAGCTGAACAATGGATCGAGCGCATTGAGAGGGTGTTTAAACGACTAGAGTGTACTAATGCTGCCAAATTTAAGTATGCTATCTCTCTTTTACAACAAGATGCCTATAATTGGTGGCTAAGTGTGCCAAATGCAAAAGCAAAACCTCCGGTGCTGACTTGGGATAACTTTGTTAAAGCATTTCGTACGAAATATGTCCCACTTGTCTATTGTGATGCTAAGAAAAAAGAGTTTCTGAATTTAAGACAATGGAGTATGTCTATTGCACAGTAAACAAAAATTTTTTTAGGCTTTCTCGCTATGCTGGAGCCTGGAAGTATTATAAATGGTGAAAGAGACAAGTGCCGAAGATTTGAAGAAGGTTTGAATGGTTACATCTGAAAATTTGTGGCAATCTTGCAACTTGAGGATTTTTCCAAGCTAATTCAGTTGCTCTTACTTGGGAAAGAATTGACAAGGAAGAAGCTAGTAGGAGAGAAAACAAGTTTAGGAAGGGTAATTCAGATTATGGCGGTCCTTCCAAGAAGGAAAAGTTTGACTATTCCAAGACTAAAAGTGCACATAAGTCGTCATATCATTATAAGCAGAATAAGACAAATTTCTCTATTGCTGGTACTCCAAGTTATGGCCAAGGCAAAATCTATATACCTACTTGTGCACAGTGCGGGAAGAATCACTATGGTGCCTGCAGAAGAGCTTCTGGTGCTTGTTTTAATTGTGGAAGCCTGGATCATAAAGTGAAGGATTGTCCTAATCCAAATCCTCTTTTTTCTACACATACAAAGGGCTCAGTTCAAAAGCCTGTCACTACTCATTCTCAAGCTAATAGCGGTGCAAGACCTAGAAATATGAAAGTGGCAGGTTCGGGTGGAGCTAATCAGGCTAGTGGATCGAGATCTACTGCACGAGTCTATGCTATGAGACAGAAATATGACCAAGATGGCCCAGACATGGTTATTGGTAAATTTCACTTATTTGGCATATCTGTTGTTACATTATTTGATCCTGGATCTTCGCATTCTTATGTTTGCTCAACACTTCAATTTCCTGATACTGTTAAATCTGTGAGACTTGACTTTGATGTGCTTGTCACGAGTCCATTAGGTCATCAGGCTGTTGTTAACAGGATTTACCAAGATTGTCCATTCATAATTCAAAATCTAGTCTTCCCTACATACTTGCTTGAAATGCCCTTCCAAGACTATAATGTTATTGTTGGTATGGATTGGCTCCATAGTCATCATGCATTGGTTGATTGTAGGTTGAAGCAAGTGACTTTTAGAACTCCTGCGTATTCACACATAGTAGTTCAAGTAGAAAGATCATTGACATCTAATATTATTTCTGTGGTCTTGTCAAGGAAGATGATTTGTCAAGGTTGTGATGCCTATCTTGCTCATATAGTCGATACACGATTGGGGAGTCCAAGTCTTAAGGACATACCAACCATGTGCGACTTTCCTGATGTATTTCTTGATGATCTTCCTGGGTTTCCTCCAGAGAGGGAGATTGAGTTTCCTATAGATCTTGTCCCTAGAACTACTCCTATTTCTATCGCTCCTTATAGAATGGCTCCAGCTGAATTAAAAGAGTTGAAGGCTCAATTGCAAGAACTTCCTGAGAAAGGTTTTATCCGTCCCAGTATTTCGCCTTGGGGAGCTCCTATTTTTTGTGAAAAAGAAAGATGGCACTCTTAGGCTTTGCATCGATTACCAACAGTTGAACAAGGTAACAATCAAGAACAAATACCTACTGCCTAGAATCGATGACTTGTTTGACCAATTGAAGGGTCCCAGCTTGTTCTCAAAAATTGACTTTAGGTCTAATATTATCAATTGCGCGTGAGGGAGCAAGATGTTCCTAAAACTGCTTTTAAGACCAGGTATGGCCATTACGAATTTTTGGTAAAGCCATTTGGTTTGACAAATGCTTCTGCTGCATTTATAGATCTAATGAACTGTGTATTCAAGCCTTATCTTGATAAATTTGTGGTGGTGTTTATTGATGAATTTTTAGACTATTCCAAGAATAGAGAAGATCATGATAAGCATCTCCGGATTGTCATGCAAATTCTGATAGAGAGGCAACTCTACGCGATGCTTTCCAAATATGAATTTTGGCTGAGTGAAGTGGCTTTTTTGGGGCATATTGTATCAGCTAAAGGTGTAAAGGTTGATTCTAGTAAGATTCAAGATATTTTTGATTAGAAACCCCCTAAAACTCCAACTAAGATCAGAAGTTTCTTGGGTTTAGCAGGATACTATCGGAGGTTCGTGAAGGGATTCTCTATTATAATTTCTCCTTTGACCAAACTTTTAGGGAAAGACGCCAAGTTTGTGTGGGATGACAAGTGTCAAGAGAGCTTTGTAAAGCTCAAATCCTTGTTGACACAAGCTCCAATACTTTCTTTGCCAGCTTAAGGGAAAGATTATATGGTATGCAGTAATACATCTCACCGTGGCTTGGGTTGTGTTTGATGCAATAAGGGAAAGTAATTGCTTATGCCTCTCAAAAGGTGAAATCGCATGAGTTGAACTATCCCACTCGCAATCTTGAACTTGCTGCCATTGTTTTATCCTTACAAATTTGGAGGCATTACTTGTACGGGGAGAAATGTCATATATTTACTGATCACAAGAGTTTGAAGTACTTGGGTACACAAAAAGAGTTAAACTTGAGACAACGTAGATGGCTTGAACTCACCAAAGATTATGATTACACGATTGATTATCATCCTGGTAAAGCCAATGTGGTTGCAGATGCGTTGAGTCGCAATTCCCTTACAAGTTTAACTCTAAGTCCTTTGCCTTTGCTTCTTGAATTAAGAGCCATGAATGCTTATCTTTCATTTAATTCTAATGGTTATATCATTGCTAATTTTCATGTCAAGCCAGTCTTACTTGAGCAGGTCCAAGACGCAAAAGTTGATGAGAAGCTTGTGAAACGGGTTGAAGAAGTCCAAAATGGAAGAAAATCAGATTTACATTGAAGAAAGATGGTACCTTATTTTATAAAATAGGTTGTGTGTTCCTAATGATGATGAATTGAGGAAGGAGATCTTGATTGAAGCACATAGTTCACCTTAAGCAATATATCCTGGAGGTACTAAAATGTACCGGACCCTCAAGGAGCACTACTGGTGGAGTGGTATGAAGAAAGATATTGCAGAGTTCATTTCTAAATGCTTGGTTTTTCAACAAATAAAAGCTGAACACCAAGTCCCAGATGGTCTACTGTAACCCTTGTCAATACCTGATTGGAAATGGGAAATGATAACGATGGACTTTGTTTTCGGACTTCCATGCACTCAAAGGAATCATGATGCTATTTGGGTCATTGTAGATAGATTAACTAAGACTGCTCATTTCTTTGCAATTAGAATGGAATATTCACTAGAACGTTTGGAAGAATTATACATTAATGAGGTGAGGCTCCATGGAATCCATGTTTCTATTGTGTCTGACAGAGACCCATGGTTTACATCCAGATTTTGATCTAGCTTGCAAGAAGATTTGGGTTCCAGGTTGAATTTTAGTACTGCTTTCCATCCACAAACAGACGGCCAGTCTACAAATCTTGGAGGATATGTTTCAAGCCTGCTTTTTTTAGTTTGAGGGTACTTGGGACAAACACTTAGCTCTGATAGAATTTGCTTACAATAATAGCTACCAATCAAGTATAGGCATGCCTCCTTATGAAGCTTTATATGAAGAAAATGTAGAACGCCTCTTTGTTGGAACGAGATTGGTGAAAGAAAATTGTTGGGTCCTGAGATTGTGCAACAAACTGAAGATAAGGTAAAAATAATCAAGGAACGCTTAACTATTGGCTCAGACATACAAAAGTCGTATGCTGATCTTAAGAGGCGTGAAATTGAGTATAAAGCGAGTAACAAGGTATTTTTAAAGATTTCACGATTGAAGAAAATTATGAGATTTGGCCAAAAAGGTATACTTAGTCCACGATTTATTGGACCTTATGAAGTGCTTGAAAGAGTTGACCCAATTGCTTATAAAATAGCTCTTCCACCAGAGTTAGACAACATTCACAACGTATTCCATGTTTCTATGCTTAGAAGATACCGCTCAGATCCATGTTCTTCCTATTGAATCTATTGCGGTTAATTCTGATTTTACATATGGAGAAGAACCAATCCAAATCTTAGCGCGTGAGTTAAAAAAACTTAGAAACAAGAGCATCCCCTTAGTGAAAGTTCTTTGGGAAAATCATTCCGGCGAAGAAGCTACCTGGGAGCGAGAAGAGGATATGCGAGTTCAATATCTATATTTGTTTCGGGACTAGTACAAGGTAAATTTCGGAACAAAATTTATTTAAGGGGGAGAGAGTTGTAACACCCCAAATTTTTACTAATATTTGTATTCTTGATTGAGCATCTTTATAATGAGAAGATATTTTACTTCGCACTCCCTAAACGTGAAATTGACAATATATGAAAATTCCTTACTTTAGGTTGTGTTAATATTGACAAAGAAGTTCCATGGTGTTGCTATGTGTAACACTTAATATCATTTTGATGAATTGTTATTAAATACATTAGATAATTAAGGTTTTGGGTTGCCACCCTTTTGTATTTATCTTAAGATATTTAGTAGGTTAGGCAGCCACATTTTTTATATTTATCCAAAGTTTAGATATTACTTTAGTTGACTTGCTTTTCCATAACCTCCTCTCATATTTAATTCTTTCAAGACAAAGAAAACCCCTACCCTCTATCCTTCTTATCACCTAAAATACTTCATGAAAACAATCATAAATTTTCACTAAACCAACCAGCAAAACTTGTTCTTGGTGAAGCTCAAATTACTCCTTTTTTTTGTGGTAAGTTACTAAACTTGTTTTTACACTAGACAACTATTAGTATTTTCTTCATATCTTTTTGGTATTGGAGCCTAGGTGTGTGATTCTAGGATTTTTTTTGTGATTGTACCTAGTATATGTTGTTACTATTTCCTTTCTTGAAGATGACTTAGAGATTATAATTTTTTGCATAGTTGTTTAATGTAATTTGTTGTATTCTTTGTGCATGATATATATGTCACACTTATGTATGTTATTTGGAGGCTTGTTGAATTTTAAGACCAAAATCTTGTAACTTGAATTTGGTAACTTGATTTGCTGTTTTGGAGCATGTTAATAACTCAAGTCTTGTAATATGCTGAATTTACACTTGGTCTTGTAAAAATGTACAAAGGAGAAGACTAGTTTTTTTTTACTCGCTAGTTTGAAAATTATGTATAGTATGAACATGCAATGATGTTGAACGAAAAATATAATTTTGTTAGGAAGTTGCTTTAACGTGTTGATTATTCAAGAAGGGTTATATCACCGTATGTTGATATTTTGACATTGTATTTTATTTTATTTAAAAATAAATAAAATAAAGTGTATTTTCAAAAACAAAAATATTGCACTTTGAATCTTTATCGCATGGGCCTATTTTCGTTACTAAATTATTTAGAATGTCTTTTTGGATTAATATCTTTTTAATGTCGTAAGTAATAAATTAGATTTGTTTGGTAAGTAGCACCTTCCCAAAGGGTTGCTACATCTTCGCTATAAATAAAGCTTATATTTCCACTAGAGAATTGGTCCGCGCTTCGCGCAGTTATAATAGATATTATAGAATTTAAATAATATTTTATAAATTTAATCCAAATAGGAGAGATAACTTCTTTCTACTTAAATGTATATAAGAAACAACTCTATATATTGATCTAGTCACAAAATACAATATTCTTATTAGAAGTTAGAGCTTAAATATTGTATTTTCTATCACCAGAACGTTTTTATAGGGAAAAAAAAAGGAGATTTGTACTTTTGTGTGGGGGAAGGCATGTGCATATGGTTTTAATACGCGATTCTTGGTTTAGTTATATATTAGATACATGAAAGTAATATATTATTCTATTCGCTAAAATAGTAAAAATTTAATTAAAATGAAGTGAAAAGTAAAGAAACCAAAAATAGAAAAGAACATCTCTTCACAATCTTTTCTTTTATTGATCTTCTTTTTCCTTCCATTTTAATTGCCTAATCTTCCTACTTTTTTTCTTTTCGTTTTCTCTCTACTCCTATCTTACACTGCTCTACAAACTATTTTTCTTTCTTATTTATTTCTCTTTCCTACAATTGCTCTTTCAATTTGCCTCATTAAATTTAACATTTTAGCAAAAACCTTAAAGAGGGGAAGAAGTTTCATTTTTTTACCACATTCAATTTAATACTTGGAGTTACTATATATGCAAAACCTTAAATAAAAGAACTGAAAATAATTAAAATAATTACACTTCTAATTGGGTAGAAGAGAAAAATACCAAAAAAAAAAAAAGTGATGAAAAATAATTGGTCATTTTGATTATGGAGTTGTGCCACGTTATATCTCTACAAGTCAGATACAAATCGCATTCTTCACACAATTACCAATAATCTATTAATCCAGCAAAATATAAAAAACTTCTATACTATATATTTTCTACTCATCCCAAAAAAAAAGAAAACTGCTTGTAATACAAGAGTACAATTACAGCACAATAATCAATATACAACACACAAAAACAAAAAAACAGCAATGACTTGAAAATGAAAGTTGCATACGAACTACAAAAGTTATGGACATTGATAAAAAAGCTTGCCAAAATTAATCATCCATCATTGAATAAATCCTTGCCAAACTTCTTCATCGACTCCTGAAAATTGATAGAAAAATATTTTTAATATCACCATCAGCATCACCTTAGTCTACTCCATATCTATATACATAAATATAATCTAATATGTATATGTATGGATATATGAACATTTGCTGAAATATTTGGTTTCAATATAATTTTTACAACATCTAATACAAAATACTGTTAAGGTGAAAAGGAATTTAAAAACTCACAGCCATGTTGTTGAAATGGAACCAGAGACCACAATATATAGTTGGATTAGAATTTGGCTGGTCAAGTAGAGAATGGGAAAGATCAAAAGATAAATAACCGATTAAATACAATTTAATACTCATAATTGTATAATTACTTCTACTAACAATTGGACAAATGAAACAAAGAGCTTCCATCGAATTTGTGAAGAAAAATAGGAGGAGTGGAAGAGAAGCCGTTTCTGATTTAATTGCTAATACTCCTTACCAACGTTATTTTACACCTTTTCTTCTTTAAGTCTCCAATAAAGCTGCTTATTTTACCCAATTAAATTGAATCTCTTCCTCTCCCTTATTTAATATTCATAATTAATGTATATAATGAAAGTTGTAATTCAATTCCAAAATTTTCTCCTCTTTCCTTATTTAAATTTAAACTCGTAACAATAATTATGAGGAAAAGCATTAATTCAATTTCAAAAATTTCCTCCTCTTTCCTTATTTAAACCGTAACAATAATTATGAGGAAAAGCATTTTAATAATTTGGAGATTGTACTAAAATTAGGATAAAATTCCAAAAAAATAGGAAAATAGATAAATAAGAATGATGGCTTTAGAGGACTGCCACATCATCTTGCCAATTCCCAACTTTATATTTATATATAGATATAGATTCTCTTCTCATTACAAAGAAAAAAGATGGCTATCAAATTCTTTTATCCTTAGAACTCTCTCAACTCTGGCGCTTGCCACCTTTCTCTTCCATGTCTCCGCCGCACAGAGTGGCTATAATGTTTGGTTGGTGGACGTCGATAAAGGACGTAGCGGACCCTAAGGTGGTGAAGATAGGAAAATTTACGGTCGATGATCACAACAAAGAAGCGAAGACCAAACTGGAGTATCAAAAAGCCGTAGAAGGGGAGAAACAAACCGTTACTGACGTACATTATTATCGCAAAAATTAGCGGCTAGTCATCGCCATCACGGATGGTGGTTCACCGCATAACTACTTGGCAGAGGTGGCGGACATGCCATGGGAGAAAAGTAGGAACCTCACTTCATTTAAAGAAACAAATTAAAAAATTTTGTAAAGAAGAAAAAGGAGAACAGAAATGTAGTACTGTTTAAATTTAATTGTAGACTGAAGGAAGCATCTAATATACTTATTATTTTAGTATTAACCGCCTATACCGGTATGGAATGGGATAGAATAGAAAGAACGCGAAACGCTAGCGCTATGAAATCAATGTTTTTTATAGGATAGGTTTGTGAACTGATTAATTATGGCATCATAAATGGCCATCATATATAAACAAAAATTAACGTATTAATTGACAAATCAATGTGTCCTTATCCCACGATCCACATTTACTGTCAGTCACTTTAATTCAAATTATTTTCTATTAAAAGAGAAGAAACACTTTTTTTCCTGGCTATCAAAAAAATGATAAAAGAAATAAAGAGGGAGCAACTTGTTTTCCATTTAATTCAATCCAGAAATATTATGTTTTTGCTTCCTTCATCAAAATTAGAAGGAGATAGAAATGTTACACTAATTTTCTCATACCAAAGACAAATTATTTTCTTAATTTTTTTGAATATACAACAACAATTACTACAGAGATACTACATCTTATTAGTAAAATTAAATTAATGACTTATTGTTACGATCCAAATCCTAACATGTCGTGATGACGCCTATCGTGGTACTAGGCAAGCCGATATTTTCAAAATATACCCAACAACTAACAGAAAATGAATCAAGTAGTTTTAAACAAGCAAAGTTTTCATAAACGGGAGTAAAACCTAAAAAACAAGCGCGAAAAATAGTTCCCAATATCGGGGTGCCACTGAGCCCATGAACATCTATACATCACCAGTCTAGAAATGAAATGTCTGTAACAGTTTGGATCTAAATACAACGAAAGAAAAGATAAGGAGGGAGAAACAAGGACTGCGAACGCCATGCAGCTACCTCGAAATCTCCAGCGGTCAGCTATGCGAAATATCAACACCCTCGCGTCCAGAAACTTCTGGATTTGCACACGAAGTGCTGGGTGTAGCGTGAGTACAACCAACTTAATAAGTAAATATACAAATAAAGAACTGAAAGATAGTGACGAGCTACACAGTTATAGTTCAATTTCAGTAGTATCGACAAAGAAAGTAGACATGCTTTTAAATCCGGCAATTAAGTCAAATTAATTTATACATGCTAAGTTCAAGTAAAAATCGGATAAAAATATCTCTCAGAAGTTTTCAAAACAGTGATATGTGGCAACTATGTGCATCAATAATGAAATCATATACAGCCTCTCAAGGCACAATCACTCAGTCCTCCCATTCACTCCAACCTCACAATCACTCATTTCTCACGGTCACTCGATCTTCATAGTCACTCAGCACTCGACACTCAGCACTAGACACTCGCACTCAGTAGGTACTTGCGCTCACTGGGGGTGCGTACAGACTCCATAGGGGCTCCTTCAGCCCAAGCATTATATCAAGCCAATCATGGCATAAATTAATGAAACATGCTGCAGCGTGCAGCCCGATCCCATAAACATCCTCATAATCAGGCCCTCGGCCTCAGTCAGTCATCAATCTCTCCAATCTCTCGGGCTCTCAGAAATCATAAAAATCAGCCCAAACAACAATGATAGATGTATCAACAAGAAATAATAAAGACTGAGATATGATATGCGAGTAAAAACTGAGACTGAGTACAAATAGCATTTAGCAGGTAATTCAACATGTGATGCAACCTCTGTGGGTCCCAACAGTACCAACACATAGCCTAAATATGATTTCTAACATGATTTGCAGTCAAATTTCTATAACACGTGGAGAGCATATAACTAACAACAAGCTATTCAACTTTACAGTTTCATGAAACGGATCAAGTCACAATTCCCATAGTGCACGCCCACACGCCCGTCACTTAGCATGTGCGTCACCTCCAAAACAATCACATAACACAAATTTTGGGGTTTCATACCCTCAGAACCAGATTTAGAACTGTTACTTACCTCTACCCGAGCCAAAACTCTACTCCAATACGCCTTTGCCTCGCAAATTGGCCTCCAAGTGTCCCGAATTCAGCCACAAGCAGTACAATGCAATCAATACGGATTAAAGGAATCAATTCCACAAGAAAAATACGAAATTACAAGCCAAAATCCGAAATTGGCCAAAAGCGGGCCCCCGGGCCCACGTCTCGAAATCCAACAATAGTCACAAAACCCAAAAGCCCATTCACTAACAAGTCTAGTCATACCAAATTCATCAAAATCCGACACCAAATGACCATTCAAATCCCCAAAATCAACTCTTCAAATCCCTAGCATCAAACTCCCAAATTACACCTAAAAAACACACCAACTAGGTGGGAAAATCAGTGGGGAAACATAATTATTGAATAGAAATGAACGCAAGGAACTTACCTCAAGAATCACGTTATCTCCAAAATCGAGCTCAAAAATGTTAGAAATGTGAAAAATCCTGGAACCCTCGTTTTTTAACCTTTTTATACTGCCCAGTGATGCCTTCATCGCGAACATGACCTTCCTCTCGCGTTCACGTAGACCATTCTAATAGCCCCTCAAATTAACCCTTCACGAATGCGACCCCAGCCTCACAAACGCGAATCTTTGCCGACCCCGCTCTTTGTGAACGCGACCACTACCTCGCGAATGCATAGAACAAAAGCTTGGGGTCACAGCTGCCTCAACACCTCTTCGCGAACGCGTCACTATTCCCGCGTTCGCGATGCACCCTCAGTCCAAGCCTTCGTGTTCATGTTCGTGTTTGCGTTCGCTTCCTCTTCTTCGCGAACGCGAAGAACAAAGCTTCCTCAGCCAACGGATGCCCTTCGCGAACGCGAGACCTCTCTCGCGAACGCGTAAGAGGAAACCAGAAAATTCACACCAGCAATCTTCAGCCATCAAGCTAAGTCCAAAAATGATCTGGTAACCACCCGAAACTCACCCGAGGTCCCTGGGACCCCAACTAAACATACCATCAAGTCCAAAAAATCATACGAACTTAGTAGAACCCTCAAATCACCTCAAACAACATCAAAACACGAATTGCACATGGATTCAAGCCTAATGAACTTTGAAATTTCCAAATTCTACAACCGACGTCGAAACCTATCAGATCACGTTCAATTGACCTCAAATTTTGCACACAAGTCACAAATGACACCACGAACCTACTCCAACTTCCAGATATCCATCCCGACCCCGATATCAAAAAGTCCACTCCCGATCAAACTTACCAAAAACTCAACTTTCGCCATTTCAAGCCTAATCCACTACGAACCTCCAAATCACAATCCGAACACGTTCCTAAGTCCAAAATCACCCAACAGAGCTTACGGAACCATCAAAAATCAAATTCGAGGTCGTTTACACATAAGTCAACATTTGGTCAACTTTTCCAACTTAAGCTTTCAATTATGAGACTAAGTGTCTCAATTCACTCTGAAATCTCTCCGGACCCGAACCAACCAACCCGGTAAGTCATATAACAGTTTTAGACACAAAAGGATCATAAAATGGGTGAATGGGGCTACAAATCTCGAAACGACCGGCAGGGTCGTTATATCTTCCCCCTCTTAAACAAACGTTCGTCCTCGAACAGGTCTAGAAACATACCTGGAGTTACAAATAGGTGTGGATATCTGCTTCACATCTCCCGGTCAGTCTCCCAAGTAGCCTCCTCAACGGGCTGACCTCTCCACTAAACCTTCACAAAAGTTGTATCCTTTGACCTCAACTTTCGAACACGCCGATCCAAAATGGCCACCGTCTCCACATCGTAAGTCAAATCACTATCCAACTGATCCGTGCTGAAATCCAAAACATGAGACGGATCGCGATATACTTTCGAAGCATAGAAACATGATATATTGGATGCACACTTGACAAACTAGGTGGCAAGGCAAGCTCTTAATCCACCTCCCCAATCATCTAAAGTACCTTAAACGGACCGATAAACCGAGGGCTCAACTTGCCCTTCTTCCCGAACCTCATAACACCCTTCATGGGTGAAACCTTCAGCAGAACCTTCTCCCCAACCATGTAAGCAACATCACAGACCTTCCTATCGGCATAACTCTTCTATCTAGACTACGCCGTGCGAAGCTGCTCCTAAATCAATTTAACCTTGTCCAAAGAATCCTAAACAAAATCAGTACCCAATATCCTAGCCTCACCTGGCTCAAACCAATCCACCGGAGATCTACACCGCCTCCCATAAAAAGCCTCATACGGAGCCATCTGAATGCTCGACTGATAGCTGTTGTTTTAAGCAAACTCCGCGAGTAGCAGAATTTGGTCCTATGAACCCTCGAAATCTATGACACAAGCGCGTAACATGTCCTCCAATATCTGAATAGTGCGCTCGGACTGTCCCTCCGTCTGAGGATGAAATGATGTGCTCAACTCAACCTGAGTGCCCAACTCTCGCTGCACGGCTCTCCAAAACTGCAATGTAAACTGCGTGCCTCTATCTGAAATGACAGAAACTAGCACACTATGAAGGCGAACAATCTCTCTAGTGTAAATCTCAGCCAACCGATCTGAAGAATAAGTAGTACCAAGTGGAATGAATGCGCGGTCAGCCGATCCACAATCACCCAAATAGCATCGAACTTCCTCGAAGTCCGTAGAAGCCCAACTACGAAATCCATGGTGATCCGCTACTACTTACACTCTGGAATCTCTATCCTCTAAAGCAATCCACCCGGTCTCTGATGCTCATATTTTACCTGCTGATAGTTAAGACACCGAGCTACAAACCCAACCATATCCTTGTTCATTCTACTCCACCAATAGTGCTGCCTCAGGTTCTGATACGTCTTCGCGGCACCTTGATGGATGAATTACTGCGAGTGGTGAGCCTCTTCAAAAATCAACCCTCGTAGCCCATCTACATTGGGCACACATCTCCAGCCCTGCATCGTCATTACCCCATCATCTCCAATAGTCACATCTCTGGCATCACCGTGCTGAACACTGTCCTTGAGGACAAGCAAATGAGGATCATCATACTGGCGCTCTTTGATGCGATCAAATAAGGAAGAGCGAGAAACCACACAGGCTAGAACCCGACTGGGCTCTGAAACATCTAATCTCATGTACTGGTTGGCCAAGGCCTGAACATCAACTGCAAAAGGTCTCTCACCAACAGGAATGAATGCTAGGCTACCCATACTCACTGCCTTCCTACTCAAGGCATCGGCCACCATATTGGCCTTCCCCAGATGATACAAAATAGTAATATTATAGTCCTTTAGCAGCTCCAACCACCTTCGCTGCCTCAAATTTAGATCCTTCTGTTTGAACAAGTGATGAAGGCTCCGATGATCAGTAAATACCTTACAAGACACACCATAGAGATAGTGCCTCCAATTCTTCAATGCATGAACAATGGCAGCCAACTCCAAATCATGAACAGGGTAGTTCTTTCGTGAGGCTTCAACTGGCGCGAAGCATAAGCAATCACTCTACCCTCCTGCAGCAAAACACACCCAATACCGATCCGAGAAGAATCACAATACACTGTATAAGATCCAGAAACTGAAGGTAGAACTAGAACTAACGTTGTGGTCAAGGCAGTCTTGAGCTTCTGAAATCTCCTCACACTCATCCGACAACCTGAAAGGAGCACCCTTTTGGGTCAATTTAGTCAAAGGCGATGTGATAAACGAGAAACCCTGCACGAAGCGACGGTAATAACCAGCCGACCCTAGAAAGCTTCGAATCTCTAAAGTTGAGGATGGTTTGGGCCAACTCTGAACCGCCTCAATCTTCTTCGGATCCACCTGAATACCATCACTGGACACCACGTGCCCCAAGAACGCCACTGAAGTTAGCCAGAACTCACACTTGGAGAACTTGGCATAAAACTTCTCCCCCTTCAACCGCTGCAACACAATCCTCAAATGCTGGGCATGCTCCTCCTAGCTACAAGAGTACACCGGGATATCATCAATGAATACAATGACAAACGAGTCGAGATAAGGGTGAAATACACTGTTCATCAGATGCTTGAACGCTGTTGGGGCATTGGTCAGCCCAAAAGACATCACAAGGAACTCATAATGACCATAAGGGGTCCTGAATACTATGTTAAGAATATACAAGTCCTGAATATTCAGCTGGTGATACCCAGACCTTAAATAAATCTTGGAGAACACTCTCGCTCCCTGAAGATGGTCAAATAGATTATCAATACGCGGCAAAGGATACTTTTTCTTGATTGCACATTCTCATAACCATCATTCTTCTTCACAGACAGAACAAGTGCACCCCAAGGTGACACACTAGGCCTAATAAACCCTTTATCAAGGAGTTCCTGAAGTTGGTCCTTCAACTCAGTCGGTGCTATACGGTACGGCGGAATAGAAATGGGTTGAGTGCCCCGTACCAAGTAAATACCAAATTCATTATCCCTGTGGGGCGGCATGCCCGGCAGGTCTGCAGGAAACACATCCGGAAAATCTCGTACCACCGGAACAGAATCAATAGTAGAGGTCTCAGCACTAACATCCCTCACAAAGGCCAAATAGGATAAACAACACTTCCCAACCATCCACTGGGCCTTCAAATATGAAATCACTCTACTGGAAACATAGTCTAGAGAACCTCGCCACTCAATCCATGGCAACCCCGGCATCGCCAATGTCACGATCTTAGCGAGGCAATCAAGAACAGCGTGACATGGATACAACTAGTCCATACCTAAGATCACATTGAAATCAACCATACTAAGCAACAAGATATCAACTCTAATCTCCAATCCCCCAATAGTCATTACACACGACCGATATATACTGTCCACAATAATAGTATCGCCCACCGGCGTAGATATATGAATAGATGAAACTAGAGACTCACGGGGCATATCCAGATAATGAGCAAAATACGATGATACATACGAATAAGTGGAACCAGTGTCAAATAATACAAAAGGTATCCTTGTGAAAAACTGAGACAATACCTGTGATCACTACATCTAAAACAATGGCATCTGGTCTAGCGGGAAGAGCATAGAATCTGGCCTGACCGACACCTGATCGGCCTCCCCCTCTAGGGCGACCTTTAGCTGACTGGGCCCTACCCCAAGCTGGCTGAGCGGGTGGTGTAGCAACTGGTGCAGAAGATGCAGCCTGACTCCTCTACTGTGCTGGACCTCCCTAATAATGAGGACACTGCCTCCACACATGCCCAAACTTCCCGCACTCAAAACAACTCCCTGGTGTCACTGATTGGGACTGAAAGGAGCCCCGAGCACCGAAATAACTGGTAGAAGGACCTCGCGTAGATGAGCCTTGAAGCGATAGAGCACGGTGAGAACACTGAGCTGGAAGGGCTGAGAGATAAGTGACCCTGCTGAGAACTATGTGAACCATGGCTAGATGATGCACCACGGTGAACTGGGCGAGCCGTCTAAGCATGCCTGTAAGGGCGACCCCTGCCGTGGTAGAACTGACCTCCAGAAGGAACACCATTAAAACCACCTGACCCTCGACACCTCTTGGCCTCCCTCCCAACCCGCTCCTAGTTGCGGACCATCTCTATCTGTCGAGCAATGTCAACAACCTCATTGAAAGTAACACCAGATACCCTCTCTCTAGTCATAAGCAACTGCGGCTGAAACGTGAAGCCATCAATGAACCTCTTGATACTCTCCCTATCAGTGGGAACCAACCAAACTGCATGATGGGCCAACTCAAAAAACCTCATCTCGTACTGCGTCACAGACATATCATCCTGACATAACTGCTCAAACTGTCTGCGTAGCTCCTCTCTACGAGACTGCGACACGAACTTCTCAAAGAATAGCACTCCTGCCATGTAAGTGGTGATATGCTGACCGGCCTACGCCTCTCGTAAGCCTCCCACCAACTAAAGGCAGTCCCAAAGAACTGAAAAGTAGTGAATGAGACCCCACTGGTCTCCAAAATACCTACTGTACGGAGAATCCTCTAACACTTGTCCAAGAAGCCCTAGGCATCCTCCACCTCTGTACTACTGAAAGATGGAGGCTGGAGTCTCCCAAACCTCTCCAATCTCCGTTGCTCATCATCAGACATAACAGGAACTTACATGGGCCCGAGCAGCTGCAATCGGCTGGGCTGGTAGTACCCCCGGTGTCTGGAGTCCCTGCATCACCTACTCTAGTGTGCGGGCGGCGGGAGTCTGAGTACCTCCCCCGGCCTGAGAAGCGGCTGCTGCGGCAGGAACAGAGACCGCCTGAGCAAGACTGGTGCACACGGTCAGAATCTGAGCTAAGGCCTCCTGAAGGCATGGGATCACAATGGGCACAACTGGTGCCTGAGCTGGCCCCACTGGCTCATCCACAGCTGGAACCTACTCCTGAACTGGGGCAACTGGTGAATCTGCAGATGCCGCCCTAGCTGCTATACGAGTTGCACCTCTGCCCCTACCGCAGCCTCTACCACGACCTCAGCCTCTCGCGGCCTTGACTGGTTGTACTGGTGGCTGTCCATCCTGCCTAGTAGTACGTGTCTTCACCATCTGTGAGAGAATAAACATAACAGAAGTTTAGTTACCAAAATAAACAGATTCGCACGACAAGAATTCAAGAACGTGAAGTTTCCTAAGGGTTCGGCAGCCTCTCGAAGATAAGTACAGACGTCTCCATACCGATCCGCAAGACTCTACTAATGCTGCTCATGGCTCGTGAGACCAATGTAACCTAGGCTGTGATACCAACTTGTCATGACCCAAATCCTAACTTGTAGTGATGGCGCCTATCGTGGTACTAGGCAAGCCGACATTTTCAAAATATTCCCAACAACTAACAGAAACTGAATCAAGTAGTTTAAAATAAGCAAAGTTTTCATAAACGAGGGTAAAACCCAAAATACAAGTGCGGAAAATAGTTCCCAATATCGGGGCGTCATTGAGCCCATGAGCATATATACATCACCAGTCTAGAAATGAAATGTCGGTAACAATTTGGATCTTAATACAACGAAAGAAAAGATAAAGAGGGGGAAACAAGTACTGCGAATGCCAGGTAGCTACCTCGAAATCTCCAGCGGTCAACTTTGCGGAATATCAACACCCTCCGCGTCCATAAACTACTGGTCTGCACACGAAGTGCAGGGTGTAGCGTGAATACAACCAACTCAGTAAGTAACAATACTAAATAATGTATTGAAAGATAATGACGAGCTACATAGTTATAGTTCAATTTCAGTAGTCTCAACAAAGAAAGTAGACATACTTTCAAATCCGGCAATTAAGTCAAATTAGTTTATACATGCCAAGTTCAAGTAAAAATCAGATAAAAATATCTCTCAGAAGTTTTCAAAACAGTGATATATGGCAACTATGTGCATCAATAATGAAATCATATACAGCATCTCAGGGCATAATCACTCAGTCCTCCCATTCACTCCAACCTCACAATCACTCATTCCTCACGGTCACTCGATCCTCACAGTCACTCAGCACTCGACACTCTCACTCAGTAGGTACCTGTGCTCACTGGGGTGTGTACAGACTCCGGAGGGGCTCCTTCAGCCCAAGGGCTATATCAAGCCAATCATGGCATAAATCAATAAAACATGCTGCGGCGTCCAGCCTAATCTCATAAACATCCTCACAATCAAGCATTCGGCCTCACTCAGTCATCAATCTCTCCAGTCTCTCGGGGCCTCAGAAATCATAAAAATCAGCCCAAACAACAATGATATGATGTATCAACAAGAAATAATAGAGACTAAGATATGATATGCGAGTAAAAACTGACATTGAGTACAAATAGCATTTAGCAGGTAATTCAACATGTAACACGGCCTCTGTGGATCCCAACAGTACCAACACATAGCCAAAACATGATTTATAACATGTTTTACAGTCAATTTCTATAACACATGAAGAGAATATACCTAACAACAAAAGTTTCACGGAACGAACCAAGTCACAATTCCCATGGTGCATGCCCACACGCTTGTCACCTAGCATGTGCGTCACCTCCAAAACAATCCCATAACACAAAATCTGGGGTTTCATACCCTCAGAACCATATTTAGAACTATTACTTACCTCAACCCAAGCCAAAACTCTACTCCAATACGCCTTTGCCTTGTAAATCAGCCTACAAAATAACAAGCCAAAATCCGAAATTAGCCAAAAGCGAGCCCCGGTCCCATGTCTCGAAATTCGACAGAAGTCACAAAACCCGAAAGTCCATTCACTCACGAGTCTAGTCATACCAAATTCATCAAAATCCGGCACCAAATGGCCATTCAAATCCCCAAAATCAAATCTCCAAATCCCTAGCCTCAAACCCCCAAATTACACCTCAAAAACCACCAACTAGGTGGGAAAATTAGTAAGGAAACATAATTATTGAATAGAAATGAACACAAGGAACTTACCTTAAAATTCATCTTGAAAATCCTCTCAAAAATCTCCAAAACCGAGCTAAAAAATGTTAGATATGTGAAAAATCCCGGAACCCTTGTTTTTGAACCTTTTTATACTGCCCAGTGATGCCTTCATTGCGAATGCGACCTTCCTCTCGCGTTCGCGTAGACCATTCTGACTGCCCCTCAATTTAACCCTTCAAGAAAGCGACCCCAGCCTCGCGAACGCGAAGCTTTGCCGACCCCACTCTTCGCGAACGCGACCACTGCCCCGTGAACGTGTTCACCAAAAGCTTGGGGTCCCCAGCTGCCTCAACACCTCTTCGTGAACGCATCACCATTCCCGCGTTCGCGATGCACTCTCAATCCAAACCTTCGCGTTCGCGTCCTTTTCTTCGTGAACGTGAAGAACAACATTTCCTCAGCCAACAGATGCCCTTCGCGAACGCGAGACCTCTCTGCGAACGCGTAAGAGGAAACCAGAAAATTCGCACCAGCAATCTTCAGCAATCAAGCTAAGTCCAAAAATGATCCGTTAACTACCCGAAGCTCACCAGAGGTCCTCGGGACCGCAACCAAACATACCATCAAGTCCCAAAATATCATACGAACTTAGTCGAACCCTCAAATCACCTCAAACGACATCAAAAACACGAATTGCACATTGATTCAAGCCTAACAAACTAATTTTCAAATTCTACAACCGATGTTGAAACCTATCAGATCACGTTCAATTGACCTCAAATTTTTCACACAAGTCACAAATGACACCACGAACCTACTCCAACTTCCGGATATCCAACCCGACCCCGATATAAAAAAGTCCACTCCCGGTCAAACTTCTCAAAAACTCAACTTTCACCATTTCAAGCCTAATTCCACTATGGACCTCTAAATCACAATCCAGACACGCTCCTAAGTCCAAAATCACCCAACGGAACCATCAAAAATCAAATTTGAGATCGTTTTCACATAAGTCAACATCCTGTTAACTTTTCCAACTTAAGCTTTCAATTATGAGACTAAGTGTCTCAATTCACTCTGAAATCTCTCCAGACCCAAACCAACCAACCCGGTAAGTCATATAACAGCTATAGAGCACAAAAGGAGCAGAAAATGGGGAACGGGGCTACAACTCTCGAAATGACCGGCAGGATCGTTACACTTACCCCAAGTGTTTAACAAATTTGACATGTTAAATCCAAATCAAATTACAATGATTTTGAGAGATTTCAAAGACTTTGAATTGACCGAAGAAAAAAATACTCTGAAAATTTGGGATAGTTACGTGAAGGGCAAATTTGGAAATTCTTATTCCTTGACAAGTTTGGGTGCTGTGCTATAAATAAGCCCACATACTGGAGTATAATAACACAACTTAAATTTTCCATTCACTCTTCTCATAAAGGAATAAAATGGCTATCAAATTCAATTCCATCCTTGGGATTCTCTTAGCTCTGGTGATTGCCGCCGTTCTCTTCCATGTCTCCACCGCACATGGCGACCGGAGAAAGGCTTTGGTATTTAACTGGAATCCTATAAAAAATGTAACGGACCCTAAGGTGGTGGACATAGGAATATTCGCAATAAATGAGCACAACAAAGAGGCGAAGATCAAGTTGAAATTTCAAAAAAACGTGAAGGGAGAGATCCAAGTAATTGAAGACGTATATTATGCCGAAAATTATCGGATGGTTATCGCCGCCACGGACGGCGGTGGTTCACCACTTAACTATTTGGCAGAGGTGACGGACATGCCATGGGATGAACGTAGGATCCTCACTTCCTTTAAAGAAACAAATTAAAATATTGTAAATTAGAAAGAGGAGAACAGAAAATACTACATGCAATTATTACTATATAGAATATAAAAGTTAACCATGAACTATCGTTATTAAAGATTGATACCAATTGAATATCAGTTTTAAAATGGATCAGCGGCTCAGTTTCTCACGTTATCATCAATTTCATCGTTGCTCTTCTTCTCTAAACTTTACATCACTACCTCCAATTTATTAGTGGATACAGTCTCTTGGAGAAATGTAGGTAAGACTGCGTACAGTAGACCGTCGTGATCCGGCTTTTCCCCGACCCCGCACATAACGGCAACTTAGTGCATCGGACTGCCCTTTAATCGTAAACATCACACAAAAAAGTTTGAAGTTTGCTTGCTTCCCGATTGTCTGAAGTTTTAACAAGCCTAACTTAATACGCGTGTGTCTGGATTTAGATAAAGCAAATGCTAGATTACAGGCCAAATTTTTTACTTTGGACACGGATTTTGCAACTTTGATTGTTTATGTGTCGAAAGTTAATTCTGAAGTATGTGTCGAAGTGGCTAAATTTATAAAAATTCATAAATGCGGCTATTCCTTAAATGGGGGCTCTAAAATCAGCTATCGGTGCACTTCCTTGGTAATTTTTTGATACACATACTATATTTTTATTTGATGCAGTGCGAATACTTTGATTTATTTTACCTGTCATTTGTTAAGTAGTTTAATAGTTTTTGGCCTTTTGCTTATTTTTTCATTTTTCTTCCTTTTTACACTTTTTGGGTGTCGTCCTTCCTGTACTCAGCGTGATCAGAAATATTTTGGTGCATCACGCTGCTTTATTTTTTTCCCCACATGTTATATATAGTTGTGTTAGGTGGGTATATGTAGTAATTGAGAGCAAAAATTTCAATAATAACACTGCTTCAATATTATTTGTAAACGGATACGCGGATTGACTTGAGTCGTGCTAGGCACTGTCCTAAGAAACTATTTCAGCAGTGTGAAATGTCTCTCCAGGATTAAACAAGCCTACCTCTATTTGGGAGGATACAGGAATCAGCAAAATATTAAATTACAAACCCAGCTAGCTAGTAGAAAAAGTAAATAAGAAAGAAAACAACTAATATTTAATATTGGACAATAAAGGAATTGGAAGGAAGAAGAGAGAGACGTATGAGAAGGATGTCTGATGATTGAAATTGGCTTAAGGGAAGACCATTTTATAGGCAAAAAAGCTTAAGGCTTTTCTTGCCATTTGTCAATTCTCTTGCCATTTGTCAATTCTCTTGCATGCATCTTGCCATTTATCTCTTCTAGAAGGCTTCCACATGGTCTTCTTCAAGACATTTGTCAACAAAAGTTTAAAATATTGCCACAGTCCCCCACTATTTTAAAGACTTTTTGAAATAGACTTGCTGGATTTGCATGGTCCAAATGTAATAGGTTTGGTGTCTTCTAGACTATGAACCAAACTTAGACCAATAAAATTTAACTCACAGAATTACTGGTGAAATATAATATTTCTATGAACCAATAATTCTTTTTGTAAGTCAGAGATTTTATCAATGACATTTTGACCCTCGGTAATTTTGCTGTTCAACACGGTTTTGCGCCCAATAGGCCATGCGCGTGCCTGGTTATTCATGAGAGCTCTAGAGACTAGGCCAAAAATCTCATAGTAGCGGCCCACTCCACTCTCATATAGGTGAATTCATCAAGTGTATACTGCTTTTAAATACACTATCCATAAGGACTATGAATTTCATTAACAGTTATAACTCAGCCTCTCAATTAGTAGCAGTCAAGCACTCTCTTTTAGTGTATCAGTGCCAATATCGACTTGTTGTTACCCATATGAACCTACTTCATGGGATCTCTAATCATATAGGTTGGGTTACCATCTCTATTGACAACATGTCGGCCTTAACCCCATCTCTTTTGAGGTTTGAAGAATTAATTTTCTTCCTACAGGTTTAGTCAGAGGATCGACCAAATTAATTTCTAACTTCACATAATCAATGGAAATTATTCCATCTCTCAGAAGCTGCTTTATGACATCATGCCTCAATTTCATATGTCTACTTTTATTATTATAAGATTTATTCTTTGCTATAGCTATTGCCGCTTGGCAATCACAGTGTATAGACACAGGAGGCAATACGTCCTTTATTAAAGGGATATTAGCTAAGAAGTTTCTTAGCCACTCAGCCTCAGAACCAGCTAACTCCAGAGCTACAAACTCTGATTCCATAGTCGATCTAGCAATGATCGTCTGTTTAGCTGATTTCCACGATATTGCACCACCACCAAGGGTGATACATAACCACTGGTGGATTTTGTCTCATCTGAATCAGAGATCCAGTTTGCATCACTGTACCCTTCTAAAGTAGAAGGAAATCCACTATATAGGATACCATAATTCATGGTTCCTCTCAAATATTTCATTAGTTTAGCTAATGCAGACCAATGCTCTCCGTTGGGATAATGAGTATATCTACTCAGTCTACACACTGCATAGGCTATATCAAGCGTTGTAAAATTCATTAAATGCATTAGACTCCCAATAATCTGAGCATATTTAGACTGAGCAACTGGGTCACCATTATTCTTTTTCAACTTAGAGTTAGCATCAAAAGGAGTGCACACAGATGTGACATTAAAATATTCAAACTTCTTAAGAAGTCTCTCAACATAATGTTCTTGTGACAACATTATTCCATCTTCACTCCTTATAACTTTAACTCCCAATATTGTATTTACTTCACCCAGATCTTTCATATCAAAATTAGCTGACAGAAATAATTTTGTACTTTGCACAATATTTAAATTTGTACCAAATATTAGCATGTCATCAACATATAGACATATTATCACATAATCATTATCTACAACTTTAGTATAAACACATTTATCCACCTCAACTGAAGAAAAACCGTCTCTCAGTAAGACTTGTTCAAATTTCTCATACCACTACTTAGGAGCTTGTTTAAGGCCATAAAGAGATTTAATTAATTTACAAACTTTATTTTCTTGTCCAGGAATGACACAGCTCAGGTTGAACCATATAAATTTCTTCTTCTAAATCACCATTCAAAAAAGCAGTTTTGACATCTATTTGGTGGATAAAAAGCTTACCGATTGAAACTAAGGCAATTAAAACTCGAATAGAAGAAATTCTAGTCACTGGTGCAAATGTATCAAAATAATCTATATTTTGATTTTGAGAAAATCCTTTTGCTACTAACCGAGCTTTATATTTATCTAAAGATCCATCAGGATTAAATTTTCTTTTAAAAATCCATTTACAACCAATATGTTTTGCACCAGGAGGTAAATTAGTTAAAATCCATGTATTATTTTTCATAATGGAATCAATTTCAACTTTTATTGCCTCTTTCCAATATTTAGCATCTGAAGAAGATATAACTTCAAAATAATTTGATGGTTCATTATCGACAAGAAAAGTATGAAAATCATTTCCATATGAAAAATATTCTTTCCTAGGCCTTTTGCTCCTTCTCAATTCCTCATTAGAGGTAATTTTATTATTTGTTTCAACAGATGTATGAGAAATTTTTTCAGACAGTGGATAAATATATTCAAAGAACTCAGCATTCTTTGTCTCAATTATAGTATTGCAATCAAGCACATCACTTTTTAAAACAAGAAATCTATATGCGGCACTATGTTCAGCATATCCAATTAGCATGCAATCAGCAGTTTTAAAACCTATTTTTCTCTTTTTAGGTTCAGGCAAAAGAACTTTAGCAAGTACCCCCACACTTTTAAATATTTTAAATTAGGTTTATAACCCTTCCACAATTCATAAGGAGTTTTGCCTGTTCTTCTATGTGGTATTCTATTTTGTAGGTGACATGCAGATAAAATTGCTTCATCCCACAAATTATCAGGAGCATTAGAACTAATTAACATAGAGTTCATAATCTCTTTCAATGTTCTATTCTTTCTTTCAGCTACTCCATTTGAATCAGGTGAATAAGGCGGAGTTACTTCATGAATAATTCCATTATTTTCACAAAATTCATTCAAAGATAAATATTCTCCACCTCTATCAGATCTAATTCTCTTGATTTTTCTGCTAAGTTGATTTTCAACCTCAGTTTTATAAGAAATAAAAGCATTAAATGCATCACCTTTATTTCTAAGCAAATACAACTTCGTATATCTAGAAAAATCATCAATAAAAGTCACATAATATCTTTTACCGCCTCTAGTCATAGTCTTCTTTAAATCGCCTAAATCAGTGTGAATCAAGGATAACAATTCAGTTTCTCTATTTACGGAAAAACAAGTCTTTCTAGTACTTTTAGCTTCAGCACATATTTCACACTTGTTAATATTATTTGAGTCCAAAATAGATATTAATTCTAGCGACTGCATTTTCTTTATATACGCGACATAAACATGTCCTAGTCTAGCATGCCACAAAGAAATTGACTCAACCATATAAGCAGAAGAAGATGCATTTTCATTGCTAGTATCAGAAATATTAAGCACAAATAAATCATAGTTACAATATCCATTGCCCACAAAATATAATTTTTGGTCAATACGACCTTATCATTCTCGAAAGAAACCTTCACTCCAACTTTTTCTAATAATCCCACAGACACTAAATTGGTTTGGATATTAGGAACATGTAATACATCACTCAATGCTAGAGTTTTACCAGATGTGAGTTTGAGAAGAATTTTTCCTTTCCCAAGAACACGAGTTGTTCTTGAGTCACCAAGATAAATAGTTTCTTCTCCTTCCTCAACTTGGGTGTAAGACAAAAATTCATTTTTGTTTGCACATATGTGCCTAGTAGCACCAGAGTCTATCGCCCTATCTCTCACATTGACCCCATTATTTATTTAGGAAATGACCGCAATAATTATATTATCCGCTTTAGTCAAATTTAATTTTGACTTAGTGAGATTGTCATTTATCCCAGCTCTTCTCTTGCATTGACGTGCATTTTTCTTGAAGGTTTTAATATTAGCATTAGATATGTAACCATGTCTATCTACATACCTGTATTTTGACATTAGTGTCTGCCAAAGTTGTGGATGCAATAATGTATTTGCAACACCATGGATATCTGGCAGGACAGCTGGAACAGTAGCAACAGAGACAACACCAAAATTGGTAGCACCATCAAAAATTTTCGCAGTAGTATTACTTGCCATAGTTTCTTAGATTGTAGTAAATGAGAGCAAAAATTTCAATAATAACATTGCTTCAATATTATTTGTAAACGGATCGTGTTGGGCACTGTCCTAAGAAACTATTTCAGCAGTGTGAAATGTCTCTCCAGGATTAAACAAGCCTACCTCTATTTGGGAGGATACAGGAATCAGCAAAATATTAAATTACAAACCCAACTAGCTAGTAGAAAAAGTAAATAAGAAAGAAAACAACTAATATTTAATATTGGACAATAAAGGAATTGGAAGGAAGAAGAGAGAGACGTATGAGAAGGATGTCTGATGATTGAAATTGGCTTAAGGGAAGACCATTTTATAGGCAAAAAAGCTTAAGACTTTTCTTGCCATTTGTCAAGTTTCTTGCCATTTGTCAATTCTCTTGCCATTTGTTAATTCTCTTGCATGCATCTTGCCATTTATCTCTTCTAGAAGGCTTCTACATGGTCTTCTTCAAGACATTTGTCAACAAAGGTTTAAAATATTGCCACAGTATATGTATCGATTTATCAGTTATAAGGATCCTCTATTATATCTAATTGCCACAGTATATGTATCGATTTATCAGTTATAAGGATCCTCTATTATATCTAATTCACAATGTTTACGTTCATTTCAATCCACTAATAAAGTATCTTATTCAAGTTGAATTCAATCTGATTATAAAGAATGTATTAAATGCAAAAAAAAAAATTGGTCAAATCAATAGCAAATCTAGCAAATTGTAATAACTGAGTATGATAGTATTTAATGTTAATCATATACTATAAACAATTTTAGGGATAATTCACAAATCAATGTGTCCTTATCCCACGTCCCACATTAACTGTAGTCACTTGAATTCAAATTTTTTTTCTACCGCAAGTGTGACTTCGTCACTACAATGTGTCCTTATCGTAGAAGGAGAGAAACAAACCGTTACTGACGTACATTATTATCGCAAAAATTATCGGCTGGTTATCACCGCCACGGACGGTGGTTCACCACATAACTACTTGGCAGAGGTGGCAGACATGCCAAGGGAGAAAAGTAGGAACCTCACTTCGTTTAAAGAAACAAAATAAAATATTGTAAAGAAGAAAAGAGAGAATAAAAATGTAGTACTGTTTAATTTAGTTGATAATTGAAGACCGAAGGAAGCATCTAATATGCTACATAAATAGTCCTTGGTTTCAGTTTATTTGGCCAAACCTTTTTAGTCCGTCTAAAAAAGAACAATAATTTTTACTTTTAAAAATATTTTAACTTAAATGTTAAGTGGAAACGCACAAGATCGATAAAACGTAATTATAATTATTTATTTGCATTACATTCAATATTCACATCAAATCAATAAATACGAGGTACGTGCCTTGCATACACATGCAGAAGCTTCACTCATTCTTCTTTTGTTGAAGGATATGCAAACTGCAAATTTTATGCAGATGTTTGGCAATTTTGGATGAATATTTGTATTACGAGAAATAAAGGAAAAAATAGGAATCTGGTTATGAAGATGTATTTAATGTAGAAAATTTTGGTCAAATCAATACCAAATGGTCCAAATCTAACACATTGTTTGGTTCCATTTTAATTGTCGTTTTAGCTTAACAAGTTATAAAATTAATAATTATCACTTTAATAATTCAAGACTAAATGTGTTAATTGTTTTCAATTATACCCGCTACACTAAAGAAGTATCTATCTATCTATATTTATATCTATATCTATCTATCTATATTATTATACAAGCACGAATGTTAAAACGCTAAATGTTGAACGATTAAAATATTCTTAAGATATTAACAGATTTTTATACCCTTTAGAACTAATTTATTTTTTCATATAAATAATTTCATATTGGATACAACTGTAAATTTAACATTGAGAACTTTGCTCTGAAGAATCTATGTTCACGACGAGAACTTCTTGTCGGATGTCTGTCAATTTTAATCGGAATCTGTTACATGTCTACTGTTCCAACTTCTTACTGTTCCGACTTTCTTTGTCTATCAATTTTAATAGGAATCTATTGCCTTTATAGACTATTAATCATATGGTGTTATTTTAGTATATCTATTGTAGTGGTTCTTTCTATGCATGCTTGTGGTCGTATCTGATGTTCTGATATAATTGCATTAATTGTGTTAAATGGATGGCTATGTTAGTAAGATACTAATATAATACAGGAATATAATTTCTAACTGTGGTTAATTTTCACATCATATCCTTAGGATTTAAATGTGTAAATCTAGAATGAATACTCAATGCAAAGTAAACGAAGAAGTCAGTGTCAATAGTAATCCCAAGATATTGAATAATCTTTATAACATCCAAGAATTAAATTACTTCTTTATAAAGATGTTCATGTTGAATAAGATTATAATATTTAAGTTATACCCCTATCTAATGAGTAGTGCTTTTAAGTCAACTAAGATTTACGTTCGCATTGAATTTAGAGAAATCAACTATTCAGCAAACAAAATTTGACAGAAACTACAGCAAATATAAAAGATATGTCTTAAATCAGTTACAATAAAAGAGTTTTCATTGCTTTGATATTCAAAATATTTCTAGAATTTCGGTTGCAAACAAATATTCTATGTAATTGTAGAAGAGGAGGAAAACTGGTTATGAAGTTCAAGCCAGTGTTTAAGATAAAATTTGAAGTTACCTACCATATTTACAAGTCAGTCCAAAACTAGCTAAAAATTTCGGTTTAGAGTTAATTAAAGAAGGCATCCTATGATTAGATGGTTCCTCCAAAATTAGCATATTAATATGGAAGTGTTATAAAACAATAAAAGAAGAAGAACAATATTGCAAAGAAAAGTAAAGAGAGGGAATTCTTATTGATTTTGGGATGATTTACAATAGAATAGAACCCCTCTATTTATAGGGAAAAAGTGACTTAGCCACCAAGTAACAAACCCTAAGATCTCTCTAAAATATAGACATTCACCATAAATAAAATTCTATTTATAACACTCCCCCTTGAATGTCTATTCAACAGATAATGTGCCTCGTTAAAACCTTAACTAAAATAAAACCCAGTGGGAAAAAATTCTAGAGAAGGAAAAAGAGTACACATATCTAACAATACGCCTTTTGGTTGCCTCGTTAAAAACCTTGCAAGGAAAATCCAATGGAACAAAACCTTATAAGGGAAAAAGAGTACAACGCTGTCACGACCCGGATTTCCACCATCGGGAGTCGTGATGTCGCCTACTATCGGAGCTAGGCAAGCCAAACATTTAAAATATTTTTACTGATTTCATTCAAACCATACAATAAACGAGAACAATAAATAAGCGGAAGATTTTAGATTAATACAACTGAAAACCAAAAATGCGGAAGTTTGAAACATAGTTCTACCCAGAGTCTGGTGTCACTAGCTCACAGACTACTATAGAATGCTAAAAGCAAGTTTGAAAGGAAATACATAGTGTTTGTTCGATACAAGGTAAACAAACTAAAACATAGAAGGGACTTCGGCCTGCGAACGCCCGCTAGGCTACCTCGTGAGTCCCTGGACTGAAGATAGCTCCCGGAAATCCTACTGCTGCGGTCCAAAAGCTGCTCCCTGATCTGTGCACAAAAATGCACAGAGTGTAGCATCAGCACAACCGACCCCATGTGCTGGTAAGTGCCTGGCCTAACCCCGGCGAAGTAGTGACGAGGCTAGGCAGGACCTACCAAAAACAACCTGTACAGATATATATACATATACAAGGGCAACAGAAATAATAACAGAAGATATCAAGTAAAGCTGGGAAGGGGGCATGCTCGGGGATAACAAATGAAGACGAATTATTAGAAATAACAGCAGAACTACTCCGGGTTTCCATGATATATATAGTGGACCGCGTGCTACACGATCCCATATTATAATACATAAGTGGTCGGCGCGCCACACGATCCCATTTCATAACATATATAGTGGTCGGCGTGCCACACGATCCCATTTTATAATATATAAATGGACGGCGTGCCACACGATCCCATATTATAGTATATAAGTGGACGGCGTGCCACACGATCCCATATTATAGTATATAAGTGGACGGCGTGCCACACGATCCCATACTATAGTTCAAAATATCTGACTTTGTAAAGAAGGCCCCATTAGGGAAATTCGACAACATAACACTTTAACCCGGCAAGGGTACAGCTAACAGCCCAAATATCCCGGCTAGGGAGAGTACATAATAATAGTCTACACGTCCCGGCAAGGGAATAATCACAACACATCCTCTTTTAAATCACTTCTTTCTCCACTATCACATTCTTGTTCGAGCCAACGCTCTAAAATATACCAATCACAATTCTTCCTCAACCGTTCACATTATATGAAATTTATCGAGTAAATAGGGAAATTGTGTCACATCATTCGAATTACAAGCAATTAAGACTCACGGTCATGCTAGACTCCGGTGCATAGACAACCGTCACCATGCCTATACACCATACTCCACATTTAGCAAGTAGCAGATAACATCCTAATCCTATTCCCTCAAGCCAAAGTTAGAACAAACACTTACCTCGGTCCAAAGAATAGCAATCAACCCTCAAATACCGCCTTTCCTCTACAATCCGACTCCGAAACAATGGTATCTAGTCATAATTAGTTCAATAATATCAATAAGGGCTCAAAAACATAATCTCATAGCCTAGAAATGAAATTCCCATCATTCTTCCAAAAATACCAAAATTCGACACCGGTCCCACATGGTCCAAACACGAGGCTCGGACCAAAACCCAATCACCCATAACCCCACGAGTTCAAATATATAATTTATTTCAAGATTCGACCCCAAATTGAGGTTGAATCACCCAAAATCCCCAAAACCCTAGCTCTACCCAAAATCCTTAATTTCTACTTTGATTTCATAATTTAGGTCTAGAAATTCAGTAATTAACGAAGAAGAGTGAAGGAATTAGGTGGGAAGTTACTTACCCAAAGGCTTTAGTGAAGAAGAGCTTCAAAAATCGCCCCTAGAGCTTGGAGAAGACAAGTTTTATGAAGAAATGGGAAAAATCCCGTAATGGGTCTGTTTTGAGCTTTTAAAATTAACTGGGCAAAAATGCCCTTCGCGTTCGCGGGAAAGGAGCCGCGTTCGCGAAGGGTTAATTCAACAGACCATCGTGTTCGCGATGAGGAGGCTGCGAACGCGAAGAGAAAGACTGGGGGGTCCAGGGAAATTAACTACGCGAACGCGTGAATTAGTTCGCGAATGCGAAGAAGGTGGAACTAAAGCTACGCGAATGCGGGAATAGGTTCGCGAACGCGAAGAAGGGGACCCGGCCAGCATCGCGATCGCGTAAGGGCGACCGCGAACGCGAAGAACAAACCTGGCCTGCAACAGCTGAAGGAAAACCTGCTATATTTCTAAGTGTAAAATCACCCCGAACCACCTCCAATTCACTCCCGAGCCCTCGGGGCTCCTAACCAGTCACACACACTAACTCAATAACATCCTACGAACTTACTCGAGCGATCAAATCGCCAAAATAACATCAAAATCCATGAATCAAGCCTCAAAATCATCATTTTCATTTCAAACTTCTTAAACTTCTAACTTTAGATATTTAGGTCCGAAACACGTCAAATGACATTCGATTTCGACCAAACTTTATAGAAAGCGCTTAACACCTATTTAAGACTTGTACCGGGCGTCGGAACCAAAATACGAGCCCGATACCATGGTCTTTTAATCAATTTTCATTTCCATTTTCCTTAAGAATTTCAGAAAAATAATTTCACAGAAAAATTCATTTCTCGGGCTCTCGACCCCGAAATTCGACTCCGGGCATATGCCCGAGTCTCATATTTTTCTACGGACCCTCCGGGACCGCCAAATCACGGGTCCGGGTCCGTTTACCAAAAATGTTGACCAAAGTCAACTTTAGCAATATTAATATCAAAATTCTTCAAATTTTTCACAAAGTTCACATATTTCAACATAAAAGCTTTCCGGCTTCGCGCCCGGACTGCGCACGTAAATCGAGGCAACTAAAAATGAGGTTTTCAAGGCCTCGGAAGCACGCAAATAGGAAGAAGTCCGGTGATGACCCTTTGGGTCGTCACAAACGCGTATTAACTGCCCCTGATGAGAGCATCAATTCACTTCCTTGAGCTTTCGCATTCCAATCTTGTACACCATCTTCAAAAGATCGTTGGTAGATATTTGATAAACAAATCAGCCATATTAACTTGAATGAATATATTTCACCTTGAAATCATCATTCTTGATAGATATATAGTGTCTTCATATAATGTCGTGGAATGGCTTTTCAATATCTCCATAGAGGTATTCTCGCTATCACATTATCATGCTTATAGTTATAGCAAGATACATATGTGCACAAATTGTACTGAAGATGTGGTACTTCAAGATCAAGAATTATATATGCTTCAAGCAATTTAAATCCTTCATGGATTGTCATATAAGTTAAGTCGTATAAGTCATATAATAGACTTTAGATGCATATCAAGTTTCCATGTCATGCTAGACATATAAGATATCGAAAACTGATTGTACATACCATTGACTTTATACTTTCAAGTGTTTGAACAACATAGACAAAACTATATGTCTTTCATATGAAATCAATCCTATTCGAAATTGTTTCTCCAGACTTAAGATCCTCATATATATTTAGCGCTATTATAGATGTTGTCGACAAATATTTTATATCGGTTCCAATCTCCTTATTTTTTCATAAAGACATAACATAGAGATCTCTTCATTCATATATTCAGGTACCTAAATCTCTCATGAGATTTTATGAAGTGTTATGTCATGTGATCTTCTAGATCACTTGCCTCCTTTATTATGATCATTTTGATCATTTTCTCATCTTCTTTATCAAGAAGTTTATTTGAAACCTTTTTGTCTATATACTTTAGGCGTACCATAGACTTTGTCTTTCTAGGACTTATTCTAATATGAGCATTTGTAGTGAGAATATAGTTACTTTCTTTGGGTCAGCAAATGCGTCTGGCATGCTTTGCAATATATTGCAGATGAATTATCTTTTATGAACTCCAGGTTCATATTTAATATTCGAGGATCTAGATGTAGAAATGATAATTCATTCCACGTAACTTTTTCTCAACTGTTGTATCATGTCTCCCCGTCATGTTAGAAAAACTAACTTTCTCCCTCAAATTTGGGAAATCATATTTGTGCATTATGGTGTTACTGAAAACATACCCCGCACATCAATATGATGGAATTATTTGGTTCCTGACCATGAACCACTTGTGAGGGGAGAATGTAATATACTTTAGTATATAATGTATATCAAACTGATATAGATAACTTTGTTCTCATAAGGAATTGTTTAGCTATCAAGTGGAGGCACTCAATAAATCATTTTGCTAAACCAACTGTGATGTAAACCAACTTATCAAGATGAACTATCTTGAATAAAAAATCTGGAAATTATGCTCTAAATCAAATTATTGAGCAAGTTACCTCGCAGACATCATATTGCGGGTTAATAATAATCTCACATATAACCATCTCATAGATGCATCTTATGTTGTATACATGGCAGGTGAATGAGCCCATATTCACCTTTGATATTTCCAGCATTCATGAGATTCAATTCCAATTTTAGTTCGTCTATTAATTAATGAGAACAAGTAACATAAGAGAATTCGTAAAGAACTTTCTAGTTCTTTAGCACATCATACTTAAATTGATATGGCTAAACTAGTTATGCCAACTGCATAAATTATCAATATTGATAATGTTCAGGTTTACACCATGACATGTGCAATTATCAATAAACTCCAAGTTTATTATGATATGGGTTTTTACATCAATAAACATCCACTTTATTGTGGTATTCTTTTATTTGTATAGTACAAATTGGAGAATAAAGCGGGTAGCTTTTCACATACATATTACCCCGCTACAAGTTGTAGTAATAGAAGATATTAAATCTTTCCTTTATTTATAGTCTCAATATAACCAACTGCTTTCGCGAGTACTTTAGAAACGCAATTAAGTTTCTTTGAGACTTACTACAACACAATGCCTTCTTGATAATCAATTTTATTTCTCCAAAAGGGTAATAATTGGCTCATCCAAAGCTCTCAAATAATTTGGTACTACCACATATTCATCAACATCCATATGGTGAATATCTCTTTTAAAGAGAAAGTTATACCATTATGGTTATAGTCAAAATTATATGCAAGATCTGTTTCTTGCATTACCGTTGTCTTTTAATAATTATAATGCCAAAATATTTTGGCTTACAATAGGTATGTGACCAATGACCATTCACGCCATAATAATGACATTATTTTATTATATCATCTCAAACCTCCTTATAGAGGTGAGTGTAGTATATTCACTACCACTAGCACGTTCATATTCTTCCAAGAATGAATATGTATTCATAAATCAGATGTTGTCACATTCATATCATGAATGCACCATAATCATCTATATGTGCTTTATAAAATCTCATGTCAAATCGATGACAAATATTACTTTCATAGAGTGAAGGATTATTTTGAGAACCCTTTTTATTCTCATTATCACAATGATGACGAATATAATTTCGTCTATTGCCACGTCCACATCCATTGATACCTTCATAGTAATAATTTTATCTTCTTTCAGACTTATCACATATTGCTATCACATTCTCTTAAGGGAATAAGAATGAAGCAAATTCAATGGGACGGGTTTTCACTTCTTGTGCTCACGGTCATACATGACTTTGATCATGGCAAGATATAGAAAATTTTACCACTTTGGGTGATTATAATTTCTTTCAAACTCCATTAGAGTTACAACCAAAATTTATTGTCTTTGCTTGTATTTAAAATCAAAAAATAGAATGTCAAGAATTTAAAAGAGAAAAATAAAGTAAAATACTTACCTTAAATCCAGAATTTAACCATGAAGTAAGTTCATGGAATAATTGACAATCATTATGCTCAATCCCAAAGCTTCTACTCAATTGGTTAGAGTCTCGTACTGATAACGTGCTATAAAACAATAAAAAAAGAAGAACAGTATTGCAAAGAAAAGTAGAGAGATGGAATTCTTATTGATTTTGGGATGATTTACAATGGAATAGAACCTCTCTATTTATAGGGAAAAAGTGAATTAGCCACCAAGTAACAAACCCTAAGATCTCTCTAAAATATAGACATTCACCATAAATAAAATTCTATTTATAACAGGAAGATCTTTCTCAAACTCTTAAAACGAAAGTTTACTCGCTAGATGAGAATGTTTGTATAATAGTTCTTTTTGGTCTACGCTTTTTCACTTTATGCCTTAAATCAGGGCACCATCTCTAATCGAAGCACTAATTCTTTTTACTTATTTTAATGTGTGATTACAATAGTCAAGTGTGGTGATAAAAATTATATAGAAACTAATATTATATTAAAAGCGCGAAGGTCCTTAGCGAAATGCCGTTCGTTTTTTATACCTCTTTACAATAGAGTTCATACTAGACAAAATAGTCATTTAATTATTTTTCTATATTTAGGAAGTGATTTAATTAATTTTCTACTATTTAGGAACAATCATTTAATTATTTCCTATTTCTTTTAGATCTAAAATTTCAAGCAACTAATGTCAACATAAACTTAATTCATACCAGGATCTTGAATATGATAATCTTACACAAAATTATTATAGAAAAACATACCTGAATCGTAAGCCATTATCATGAAGCAGAAGCGTTATTGGAATTTGTTTCTCGCCCCTTGCCCTAACTTTCGTTACCGCCAACTTTAGTGATGGAAGAGAGAATAGAAAAATATGATAACCCTAATGGGTGGGGAGAGGACCAATTTATAGAGGTTCTCACTTAATCCGGTACGTCCATCAAGTAACCGATCGGACGGATGAGATTTTTTCATTAATTAAATATTAATTATGGGCCTTAAACTTATTGGGCCACCAATAAATGTAAGAAAATCTTACATTCTCCCACTTGCCCCAATAATCACATAATATTAATATTTAATATAGGAACATTAGTTGCGCATAAACAAATCTCTTCTATAATGTCCATCATAAATACCACAATACGATAAATTAGTAAATGTGAGTTATGGCGATTATATATAATTTATCTACATACTTCCTTCCATGTACTACAACATTAGTAACTTATCGCATCAGGTTCATAAGCTATGAAATATTATGGTCCACAATAATGTCTCATTGAGACTTATCGTGTAACATCTCAAAACAATAATGTGTACACCATTATGAGAAACAGGAAATCACTAATGTATATCAGAAACACTTAAATGAGCTCAGAGTGTCAAAACATCATAAATACATCAATCATAAATACAACCAAGACCCATTCTATGTACATGTTCTTTAAATATCTTTGGATGTAAACCTTTCGTTAACGGATCTGCAATCAGGAGATCAGTTCTAATATGCTGAAGTGACACTCTTTGTTTCTGAACTTCCTCCTTGACGGTAAAGTACTTTAATTCCATATATTTGGCAGCTTTGAAGTACTTATCGTTCTTGGAGAAGAATACTGCTGCAGAATTATCACAGTAAATTTTCAGCGGCTTGGTAATGGTGTCGACAACCCCAAGTCCTGAAATAAAGTTTCGCAGCCATAATGTATGAATTGTGTCTTCAAAACATGCCAAAAATTCATCTTCCATCGTGGATGTAGCAATGACAGACTGTTTGGCACTCTTCCACAATATTGCTCCTTCAGCTAATTGGAACAAATAACCAAACGTAGACTTTCTAGTGTCAATACATCCAGCAAAATCTGAATCTGAGTATCCAACTTGGATCTCCTATACATGAGCATGTAGTCCTCCGTTCCTTTCAGGTACCTCAAAACTTTCTTTGCATTTTTCTAGTGATCAATTCCTGGGTTACTCTGCTATCTTCCTAGCAATCTGACCGCAAAACTAATATTCGATCTTGTGCAAGTCTGAGCATACATCGTACTACCAACAATTGAAGAGTAAGGAATTGATTCCATTTCTTTTCGTTCTACATCATTCTTAGGGTGTTGCATGAGACTAAATTTGCCCCGTTTTTGAATTGGAACAATTCCTGCTAAACAATTGTTCATGTTAAATCTCTCTAGAATTCTTTCGATATAGCCTTTCTGAGACAATCCCAATAATCCTTGTGATCTATCACGAAATATTTCTATTCCTATCACATAGGATGCCTCACCCATATCTTTCATTTCAAAATTCTTAGAGAGAAAATCTTTAGTCTCACGCAATATGCCTAATCATTAGCAGCAAGTAGAATATCGTCAACATATAGGACCAAAAATATAAACTTGCTCCCACTGATTTTTTGGTATATACACCGATCAACGACATTTCCACAAATCTAAAAGATGTTATGGTATCATTAAACTTTATATACCATTATTGTGAGGCTTGTTTTAGTCCATATGTTGACTTCTTCAGTTTGCACATCATTTGACCTTTTTCTTTAGTTTCGAAACCCTCTGGTTGGTCCATATAAACTTCTTCCTCGAGATCTCCATTAAGAAAGGCAGTTTTCACATCCATTTGGTGTAACTCTAAATCATAATGAGCCACCAAAGCCATAATTATTCTTAACGAGACTTCTTTGAGACTGGTGAAAAGGTCTCTTTATAATCAACGCCTCATTTCTGAGTATAATCCTTGGAAACAAGTCTCGCTTTATGTCGTTCGATATTGCTATTTGAATCGTTTTTGGTCTTAAAGACCCATCTACACCCGATTCTTTTAGAACTTCCTGGCAATTCAACGAGATCCTAGACTTTATTGTATTCCATGGATTTTAACTCTTCCTTCATGGCATCAATCCATTTTTCAGACTCATTACTTTCTATGGCTTGTGAAAATAAAATCGGATCTTTATTAAGACCAATGTCAAAATCTGACTCTTACAAATAAACCACGTAATCATTCGAAATAGCCGATTTTTTAACTCTTTGGGATTTTCTTAATGGCATTTCTTGTGGTTCATTTGTGTCAGATATTTGTGAGTTAGGTTTTTCCTGAAGTATTTCATCCAAATGTTGTTTGGTGTTGTCAAAGTGTTCTTCAACAACTGGAACAATATTTGGTATTTGTGTGGAAGTAGGCACATTCGTGGGTAATGGAATATTGACCCTCACCTCTTTTATTTTCACACTTTATTTTTCAACACTCCCAACTAACTTCACCATTCTCGATGAATTATGCATTACCGGTTTCAACAATTCTCAAACTATGGTTTGAACAGTAAAACACATACCCTTTAGATTTCTCTAGGTAACCAATAAAGTAACCACTTACTGTTCGAGAATCTAATTTCTTTTCTTGTGGATTATAAACTCTAGCTTCCGCTGGGCAACCCCAAACATGCAGGTGCCTAAAATTAGGTTTTCTTCCTGTCCACAGTTCAAAAGGAGTCTTTGAACTGCCTTACTAGGAACCATGTTTAATAAATATACAGCGGTTTTAAGAGCATACATCCACAATGATTTGGCTAATGAGGAATTACCCATGATTCTCCTAACCATATCAATAAGTGTTCGATTACGCCTTTCTACAACACCATTTTGTTGAGGTGTTCCTGGCATAGTATACTGTGCACATATGTCATGTTCCTCAAGGAACTTTGCAAATGGACCTGGACATTGTCCTGATTCATTATATTTTCCATTATATTCACCACCTCTATCTAACCTAATAATTTTCACCTTTTAATCTAATTGCTTTTTAACATCATAAACAAACACCTTGAGAGCATTTGTTGCTTGAAATTTTTCTTTTAGCAAATAGATGTATCCATAGCGTGAAAAATCATCGATAAAAGTTATAAAATATTTCTCTCCACCAAAAGATGGATTATCAAAGGGTCTACAAATATCGGTGTGTATTATTTCATGAAGATGGGTACTTCTTGCGGCACTTTTCTTACTATGCTTGGTTTGCTTTCCCTTAATGCAATCCAAACATATAGTAAGATCAGTAAAATTTAGATTCGGAAGAATCTCATTCTTTAATAATCTTTCTAACATTTCTTTGGATATATGACCCAAACGTCTATTCCACAAGTAAGCAGAACTTTCATCTAGTAAACTACGTTTAATTCCAACATTATGTTGAACAGTAAGAAGGGATTCAAAAATACCAATATCGAGTTTCAATTTATATAAACCATCACTAAGAAAACCATAACCATAAAAAATAGAATTCTTATATAAATGGAAACATCCAGTTCCAAACTTTAAATCAAATCTAGAAACATCAAGTCTTGAAAGAGAAATCAAATTCCTAGAAACTGATGGTACATGTAACGATCCAACCGGTCATTTTGAGCATTTGCACTTCGCTCGGTAGTTTGGGGGCATGAGTGGCTCCGTATGATGTATTACGACTTGCGGGCAAATTTTGATTTGATTCCGAGATGATTTGATATGTTCCGACGTGAGGTTTTGGAAGTCGAAAGTTCGAAAGTTTATTAAGTTTGATTTGAGGTGTGTTTCGTCGTTTCGATATTTTTATGTGTGTTTTGAGGCCTCGAGTAGGTCTGTATTATGATATGGAACTTGTTGGTATGTTTCGACGGGGTCCGGGTGTAATGACTCGACTGGTCGTTTTGAGAATTTGTGCCCCGATTCCCTATTAACTGCTTTCCCCGTGTTTATTTATGCTATTGTGGGTTGCCGGAAAGATTCGTTTTGAGTTTCGGAGTGTTTTGGGACACTTAGTCCCTAAATGAGAGCTTGAGCTTTAAAATTTAGACCGTAGTCGAAACATTGTGAAGACGGCCTCGGAATGGAATTCCGTCAATTTCGTTAGCTCTGTTGAGTGATTTCGGGCTTAGGGGCATGTTCAGATTGTATTTTACAGATCCGTAGCTTATTTAGGCTTGAAATGCTGAAAGTTGAATTTTTGAAGTTTCCAGATCGATAATAAAATTTTGATATCGGGGTCGGAATCCGATTCCGAAAGTTGGAATAGTTTCGTAGTGTTGAATGTGACTTGCGTGCAAAATTTGGGGTCAATCGGACTTGGTTTGGTTGGTTTTGTCATCGGATGTAGAATTCTTAACATTTCAAGTTAATTAAGCCTGGATTGGAGGGTGAATCGTGGTTTTAGCGTTGTTTGCTGTGATTTGAGGATTGGACTAAGTTAGTATTATGTTTTAGGATTGGTTGGAATGTTTGGTTGTGGTCCTGGGGGCCTCGTGTGTGTTTCGAATGCTCAACGGGTCATTTTTTAACTTAGGAGTACAGCGGATTTGCTGGTTTTTTTGTTGCAGACAATTGGCCTTCGCGTTCGCGAAGTGGAGATCACGTTCGCGAAGGCTGGCCAGTGGAAGCATCGCGAACGCGAGGAGCTGAGCGCGTTCGCGAAGAGAAAAGGCGGAGCAGCTGGGGACCAGGAAATTTCTCTACGCGTTTGCGAGTATAGGGTCGCGTCGCGAAGGTCCTGGAGCTGAAGCTACGCGTTCGCGAGTGGACCCTCGCGTTCGCGAAGGAGGAAATTTGGCTAGAGGATTTTTGTGCATCGCGTTCGCGATAGTGGTCTCGCGTTCGCGAAGAAGAACGCGTCTGGGCAGAATTTAAATCCCAAAATCGAGGGTTTAAGTTCATAACTCAAAAATTGGATTGAGAGCTCGGTAGGAGGCGAAATTTGGAGAGATTTTCGGAGGAAGTTTGTGGGTAATGATTCCTAACTCCTTTTTGATTATATCCCATTAATCTAAACATGAATTCATCATCTAATTTCGGATTTAGGGTGAGAAATTGGGGGAAATGGAGAAAAGTTCTTAGGCCTTTTGGGATTTTGATCGAGATTTTGGTATCGGATTTGAGTGAATTTGGTATGGTTAGACTTGTGAGTGAATGCGTGTTCATAATTTGTGACTTTTACCCGATTCCGAGATGTGGGCCCGGAGAGAATTTTTGGGCGTTCTTGTATTTCTTGCCTTAGCTTCGATTTCTTTAGCTAAATTAGTTGTTTGTAGTTGTATTTACGTTATGATACTGATTTGATTAGATTTGGGCCACTCAGAGTTGGATACTCGTGGCAAGAGCGTGATTTTGGATTGATTTTGAGCTGGTTCGAGGTAAGTGGCTTGCCTAACCTTGTGTGGGGGAACTCCTCTTAGGATTTTGGTACTGTTGTTATATGAATGCCGTATACGTGAGGTGACGAGTGCGTACACGTGCTAATTTTTGAAAAACCCCGTTTTCATTAAGTAAATATCTGTGTTTTCTTTTAATTGAGCAATACTTGTATTTGAAGCCTCCTGTTTAGCATAGGAAAGTATGCTTATGTGACTTAACTGTCTTACCTGCTTTAACTGCTCACCTGGATTTTGTGTAGCATGTTTAGCGTAGAAATTCCCTGTTTCCTGATACATACTTGAATAGAATTGTAGGATTCTTTCTTGAGACTGTTGTGTATTTACTTTGGGACTACGGATCGGTATTCCAAGAGATCCCCCTACATGTTTACTTTGGGACTACGGATCGATATTCCGGGAGATCCCTCTGCACATTTATAATTGGGACTACGGGACAATATCTCGGGAGATCCCCCTGTATTGGATTTTGCTTTTGGACTACGGGACGATATCCCAGGAGATCCTCTGTACATTTACGTTTGGGACTACGGGAAGATATCCTGGGAGATCCCCAGTTGCTATCTCTATGTATTGAATTATATTCTTTCTGTGATTTTGGTATTTATTGACTGTTAGTATTTTAATTATACTGTCACATTTCGTATTGTTTTACCTTGTTTTATATATATAACCAGTAGGGCCCTGACCTTCCTCGTCCACTACTCGACCGAAGTTAGGCTTGGCACTTACTGAGTACCGATGTGGTGTACTCATACCCTTTCCTGCACATGTTTTTTGTGTGCAGATCCAGGTTCTTCTGCTCAGCCGTTCTATCAGAGAGGCGGGCGATATCAGAAACTTCGAGGTATATCTGCCGCGTTCGCAGACCTAGAAATCCCTCTCTATTCTCCCCTTATCTTTAGACTTCCATGTATTTACTATTGTCTAGACATTTCTGGAGTTAGAACACTATGTAATTTTCTCTAGCTTGTGATTTCATGAGATTCTAGGTTTTGGGAGTGTTTTTGTTCAGTTTGAGAGAGTGTTATTGTATATGCCGAGCGACATTATAACCTTTTTTATTGTGTTACTCGTAATTTTGCTAGTTTTGTATCTTTATTTCACTTTTTTCACAAATTGTTAGGCTTACCTAGTCATAGAGACTAGGTGCCGTCACGACAGTTCACGGAGGCAGAACTTGGGTCGTGACAAGTTAGTATCAGAGCTCTAGGTTCATAGGAGTCATGAATCACAAGCCGATTTATTAGAGTCTCGCGGATCGGTACGGAGATGTCTGTACCTATCTACGAGAGGCTATGTAACTGTTAGGAAAATTTCACTTCATTTGATTTCCTTGCGGTGCGAGATTTTTTATATCAAAATTCTGAACCTCTGTCTTCTATTCTCTCACAGATGGTGAGGACACGTGCTACCAGAGATGACCAGGCACCCGCGCCCCCTGCTAGAGCCGCCAGAGGTCGGGGCCGGGGTAGAGGCCAAGAACGCGCACGTAGTACAGCCAGAGCACCCGCGCGAGCTGCCACAGAGGAGCCACCAGCCGCTCCAGCCGGAGCTCAGGCACCTGATACGCCTACTGCTACTACTACTCCAGCTCTCCAGGAGACTCTTGCACAGTTCATGAGTATGTACACCACTCTAGCTTAGGCAGGGTTACTTCCCCTTGCTGCAGACACATCTCAGGCCGGGGGAGGAGCACAGACTCCCACCGTTCGCACTCCTGAGCAGCGAGTGCAGGTTGATCAGGTCCCAGAGATTATACCGGTACCGCCTGCAGCCCTAGTTCAGCACGAGGATAGGGAAGTAGCTTCAGAGGAGGAGCAGAGGAGGCTTGAGAGGTTCAAGAAGTACCAGCCTCCTATGTTTAGTGGTCTATCATCAGATGACACTTTTGGATTTCTGGAGGAGTGCTACCGTATCCTCTGCACTATGGGTATATCAGGATCGAGTGGGGTTTTTTTCACTGCCTTCCAGCTTCGAGGAGCAGCCTATCAGTGGTGGCATAATTATGAGTTGGACAGTCCAACTAAGGCAGCTTCCCTTACATGGACCCAGTTTTCAGATATGTTTTTGAGGGAGTATGTTCCTCAAAGCCTCAGGGACGCATGGCGCCCAAAGTTTGAGCCTTTGCGCCAGGGTACTATGACTATTTCGGAGTATGTTGTCTGTTTCACTGACTTGGCTAGGCATGCGCCGGCTTTGGTTTCTACAGTTTGTGAGAGAGTTTGCAGGTTTATTGAGGGGCTTATTCCTAGCATCAGGTCCAGCATGGCCCGGGAGTTGGAGATGGATATCTCTTATCAGCAGGTGGTGAGCATTGCTAGGAGAGTAGAGGGCATGCATGCTTGGGATAGAGAGGAGAGAAAGGCCAAGAGGTCTCGAGAGTCGGGCCATTACTCTGGTGCCCGTGCCCCAGCTGTAGTTGGTTATGGTAGGGGTTATATGAGTCACCCCATTCATTCAGCTCTTCCAGCAGCCAGTGTTATTCCAGCTCCTCCTAGGCCTCAAGAGCCTTATTATGCACCTCCAGTATCTAGTGCACCTCCTGCACGGGGTGCTTTCAGTGGTCAGTCCAGCAGACCTGGCCCTAGCCCGTCACAGCCGCCACGCCCTCCCAGAGCTTGTTTTGAGTGTTTCGACACACACCATATGGTGAGGGATTTTCCTAGACTTAGGAGGGGTGCACCTCCACAGCCTTCTCAGCCACAGTGTGCTCCACCAGGTCCTCAGGCTATGATTACAGCACCAGCTGCCACCCCATCCGCTCAGCCAGCCCGAGGTGGAGGTTGGGGTGGTACAGGTCATCCTAGAGGGGGAGGTCAGGCCAGATACTATGCCCTTCTTGCACGTACCAAGGTTGTTGCCTCCGATTCTGTCATCACACATATTGTTCCCATTTGTCATAGGGATGCATCGGTTCTATTCGATCCAGGCTCCACTTATTCTTATGTGTCCTCTTATTTTGCCCCACATTTGGGCGTATCTCGGGATTCCTTGAGTTCCCCTTTTTATGTTTCTACTCCTATGGGAGATTCTCTTGTTGTGGACCGCGTTTATCGATCGTGTTTGATTGCTCTTAGTGGGTTTGAGACCAGAGCCAATTTATTGCTACTCAGCATGGTAGATTTTGATGTTATCTTGGACATGGACTGCTTGTCGCCCCATTATGCTATTCTTGATTGTCACGCCAAAACTGTAACGTTGGCTATGCTAGGTGTACCGCGAGTAGAGTGGAGGGGTACCTTAGATCACACTACCAATAGAGTTATCTCATTTCTTAAGGCTCAGCGGATGGTTGAGATAGGTTTGTCACGTATCTAGCTTATGTGAGAGATGTTAGTATTGATACCCCTACAGTTGATTCGATCCCAGTAGTACGGGATTTCTCTGATGTGTTTCCAGCTGACCTTTCGGGCATGCCGCCCGATAGAGATATTGATTTTGGCATTGATCTGTTGCTAGGCACTCAGCCTATTTTTATTCCTCCTTACCGTATGGCTCCTCCGGAGTTGAAGGAGTTGAAGGAGCAGTTACAGGAATTGCTTGATAAGGGTTTTATTCGGCCCAGTGTATCACCTTGGGGTGCTCCTATCTTGTTTGTGAAGAAAAAGGATGGTTCTATGCGCATGTGCATTGATTATCGCCAGTTAAACAAAGTTACAGTGAAGAACCGGTATCCTTTGCCTCGTATTGATGACCTGTTTGATCAGTTACAGGGTGCTCCTGTGTTTTCTAAAATTGACTTGCGTTCAGGTTATCATCAGCTAATGATTCGGGAGCCAAAAATCCCGAAGACTTCCTTCAGGACTCGGTATGGTCATTACGAGTTCCTTGTTATGTCATTTGGGCTGACCAATGCCCCAGTAGCCTTCATGCATTTGATGCACAGTGTATTCCGGCCATATCTTGACTCGTTCGTCAATGTCTTTATTGATGACATTCTGGTATACTCCCGGAGTCGGGAAGATCATGAGCAGGACCTGAGGACAGTGCTTCAGACTTTGAGGGAAAAGAAGTTACATGCAAAATTCTTGAAATATGAGTTTTGGTTGGATTTCGTGGCATTCTTGGGTCACGTAGTATCGAGTGAGGGGATAAAGGTGGATCCAAAGAAGGTGGAAGCAGTGCAGAGTTGGCCCAGACCATCCTCAGCTACAGAGATCCGTAGTTTTATTAGCTTGGCGGGTTATTACCGTCGATTTATGGAGAGATTTTCATCTATTACAACACCTATGACCAGGCTGACCCAGAAGGGTGCTCCGTTCAGGTGGACGGAGGAGTGTGTGGAGAGCTTTCAGAAGCTCAAGACAGCTTTGACTACAGCCCCAGTATTGATATTGCCTATAGGTTCGGGGTTGTATCCTGTCTATTGTGATGCCTCGAGGATTGGCCTTGGAGCGGTATTGTTGCAGGACGGTAGGGTGATTGCCTACGTGTCTAGACAGCTGAATGTGCATAAGAAGAATTACCCTGTCCATGATCTTGAGTTAGCTGCTATTGTTCACGCCTTGAAGATCTAGCGTCATTATTTGTACGGTGTTCCTTGTGAGATCTATACTGTTCACCGAAGTTTGTAGCATCTGCTCAAGAAGAAGGACCTTAACTTGCGCCAGCGGAGGTTGTTAGAGCTGCTGAAGGACTATGATATCACTATCTTGTATCACCCGGGCAAGGCCAATGTGGTGGCCGATGCTTTAAGTCGCCGGGCGGAGAGTTTGGGGAGTTTGGCTTATCAACCAGCAGCGGAGAGGCCCATGGCGATGGATGTTCAGGCCTTAGCCAGCCAGTTTGTGAGATTGGATCTTTCGGAGCCCAGCCGGGTTCTAGCTTGTGTGATTTCTCGGTCTTCCTTGATTGACTGTATCAGAGAGCGTCAGTATGATGACCCTCATTTGCTCGTCCTCAAGGACAAGGTTCTGCATGGTGATGCCAGAGATGTGACCATTGATGATGACGGGGTATTGAGGATGCAGGGTCGGGTATGTGTACCCAATGTTGATGGGCTTCGGGAGTTGATTCTAGAGGAGGCCCACAGTTCGCGGTATTCCATCCATCCGGGTGCCGCGAAGATGTACCAGGATTTGAGGCAGCACTATTGGTGGAGGCGGATGAAGAAAGATATAGTTGGGTTTGTAGCTCGATGCCTCAATTGTCAGCAAGTAAAGTATGAGCACCAGAGACCGGGTGGCTGGCTTCAGCAGATAGAGATCCCGGAGTGGAAGAGGGAGCGTATCACCATGGACTTCGTAGTTAGACTCCCACGGACTTTGAGGAAGTTCGATGCCATTTGGGTGATTATGGATCGGCTGACCAAGTCCGCGCACTTCATTCCTGTATGAACTACCTATTCTTCGGAGCGGTTGGCGGAGATTTATATTCGGGAGATTGTTCGCCCGTATGGTATTCTAGTTTCCATCATTTCAGATAGAGGCACTCAGTTCACATCACGGTTCTGGAGGGCTGTACAGCATGAGTTGGGTACTCGGGTGGAGTTGAGCACAACATTTCACCCCCAGACGGACGGACAGTCCGAGCGCACTATTCAGATTCTTGATGATATGCTCTGTGCGTGTGTGATGGAGTTCGGAGGTTCTTAGGATCAGTTCTTGCCACCAACGGAGTTTGCCTACAACAACAGTTATCAGTCCAGCATTCAGATGGCACCGTACGAGGCTTTGTATGGTAGGCGGTGTAGATCCCCGGTGGGTTGGTTTAAGCCGGGTGAGACTAGATTATTGGGCACATATTTGGTTTAGGACGCTTTGGAGAAGGTTAAGGTGATTCAGGATAGACTTCGCACAGCCCAGTCCAGACAGAAGAGTTATGCAGACCCGAAGTTTCGTGATGTTTCCTATATGGTTGGAGAGCGGGTCTTACTTCGGGTTTCGCCTATGAAGGGCATTACGAGATTTTGGAAGAAGGGGAAATTGAGTCCGAGGTTTATTGGTCCCTTTGAGGTATTGCGACGTGTTGGGGAGGTTGCTTATGAGCTCTCCTTACCTCCCGGCCTGGTAGGAGTTCATCCGGTATTTCATGTTTCGATGCTCTGGAGGTATCACGGTGAGCCGTCGCACGTGTTGGATTTCAGTTCAGTCCAGCTGAACAAGGATCTATCTTATGTTGAGGAGCCAGTGGCTATATTGGACAGGCAGGTTCGAAAGCTGAGGTCAAAGAATATTGCATCAGTAAAGGTTCAGTGGCGGGGTCAGCCGGTCGAGGAGGCGACTTGGGAGATCGAGCAGGATATGTGCAGTCGTTACCCTCATCTTTTCACCACTTCAGATATGTCTCTATGCTCGTTCGAGGACGAACGAATGTTTTATGAGGGGGAGGATGTAATGACCCGGCCGGTCGTTCTAATAATTTACGCCCCGATCCCCTATTAACTGCTTCCCCCGTGTTTATTTCTGCTATTGTGGGTTGCCGGGAAGATTTGTTTGGAGTTTCGGAGTATTTTGGGACACTTAGTCCCTAAATGAGAGCTTAAGCTTTAGAATTTGGACCGAGTCAGAACACTGTGAAGACGGCCTCGGAATGGAATTCCGTCGATTCCGTTAGCTTCGTTGAGTGATTTAGGGCTTAGGGGCGTGTTCGGATTGTGTTTTGGAGGTCCGTAGCTTATTTAGGCTTGAAATGCCAAAAGTTGAATTTTTGAAGTATCCGGATCAATAGTGAAATGTTGATATCGGGGTCGGAATCCGATTCCGAAAGTTGGAATAGTTTCGTAGTGTTGAATATGACTTGTGTGCAAAATTTAGGGTCAATCAGACTTGGTTTGGTTGGTTTTGTCATCGGATGTAGAATTCTTAAGATTTCAAGTTCATTAGGCTTGGATTGGAGGGTGAATCGTGGTTTTAGCATTGTTTGATGTGATTTGAGGATTGCACTAAGTTCGTATGATGTTTTAGGATTGGTTGGCATGTTTGGTTGAGGTCCCGGGGGCCTCGGGTGCGTTTCGGATGCTCGACAGGTCATTTTTGAACTTAGGAGTACAGCAGATTCGCTGGTTTTTCTATAGCAGACAATTGCCCTTCACGTTCGCGAAGGGGAGATCACGTTCGCGAAGGCTGGCCAGTGGAAGCATCGCGAACGCGAGGAGCTGAGTGCATTCGCGAAGAGGACAGGCGGAGCAGCTGGGGACCCCAGGAAAACTGCTCTACGCGTTCGCGAGTATAAGGTCGCGTTCGTGAAGATCCTGGAGCTGAAGCTACGCGTTCGCGAAGGAGGAAACTTGGCTAGAGGATTTTTGTGCATCGCATTCGCGAAGAAGAACGCGTCTGGGCAGAATTTAAATCCCAAAATCGAGGGTTTAAGTTCATAACTCAAAAATTGGATTGAATGCTCGGTAAGAAGCGAAATTTTGAGAGATTTTCGGAGGAAGTTTGTGGGTAATGATTCCTAACTCCTTTTTGATTATATCCCATTAATATAAACATGAATTCATCATCTAATTTCGGATTTAGGGTGAGAAATTGGGGAAATTTTGAGAAAAGTTCTTAGGCCTAATTTTGGGATTTTGATCGAGATTTTGGTATCGGATTTGAGTGAATTTGGTATGGTTAGACTCGTGAGTGAATGGGTGTTCATAATTTGTGACTTTTACCCGATTCCGAGATGTGGGCCCGGGGAGGATTTTTGGGCGTTCTTGTATTTCTTGCCTTAGCTAAATTAGTTGTTTGTACTTGTATTACGTTACGATATTGATTTGATTAGATTTGGGCCACTCGGAGTTGGATACTCGTGGCAAGAGTGTGATTTCAGATTGATTTTAAGCTGGTTCGAGGTAAGTGGCTTGCCTAACCTTGTGTGGGGGAACTCTCCTTAGGATTTTGGTACTGTTGTTATATGAATGTCGTGTACGTGAGGTGACGAGTGCGTACACGTGCTAATTGTTGAAAACCCCCATTTTCATTAAGTAAATATCTGTGTTTTCTTTTAATTGAGCAATACTTGTATTTGAAGCCTCTTGTTTAGCTTAGGAAAGCATGCTTATGTGACTTAACTGTCTTACCTGCTTTAACTGCTCACCTGGATTTTGTGTAGCATGTTTAGCGTAGAAATTCCCTGTTTTCCTGACACGGACTTGAATAGAATTGTAGAATTCTTTCTTGAGACTGTTGTGTATTTACTTTGGGACTACGGATCGGTATTCCGGGAGATCCCCTGCATGTTTACTTTGGGTCTACGGATCAATATTCCGGGAGATCTCTCTGCACATTTGAGATGAATTTGAAGACTAACATTACTATTGAATGACTTCTTAAGTCTTAAGAAGCCTTATGATGTGGTCCCCACTTTATGAATGATTTTGCCACCAAATTCCTTAATATGACACATATTATAAATGACTAATGAGTTAATTGGTTGAATGGCACATGCTGCCACGTTTCCACACTTAAACTTATCCAAATTTTATCCACCAATTTCCTTAATTACATGGTTAATCTTCCACCAAAAATCCACAGTTACCCAAATATCCACATAACTAAGAATTATCTCAAATTACTTAAAATACTACTCACTTTTATCACACTTTATACATCTTACTATCATGGTCATGTGGCACCTTGTATGGCACTAGTCCATAAATACCGGGTATTTTAGCTCGGGCCGTATTTTATCCCAATATGACAAACTTCTACGAAATTCATTTTCTTCGATTCGCTTATCCTCTCACCTTCACGAATTAACTTATCACTTGTTTGAAATAGCGTAATACTTATAATCCCAAAATAAAACTCATTCCCGAACTTACGTCGATTAACTTACGACGAAACTTCAACGTACGAAAATGAAGGATGTAACATCTCATTTCCGAGCTTATATCAATTTTATTATGGCGTACTTCCACGTACGAAAACAGGGGGTGTAATATTATTCCCCCCTTTGGAACATTCGTCCTCGATTGTTGACTGATGCACTTACCATGCTCATAACTCGTAGCTCTTGCGAATACTTTAAAACTCTTCTTGCCATTTAGACAATTGTTCTTTGAATAAATCCAAAGGCCAAGGCATTCCCCCCTTTAGGCCTCTTTCTCACACCACAATTCGTGGTCGGAATCCTTCCAATCTCGTAACTGTTGCTATCTTCTATCATGCAGCCCGTACGACTTTTTCCTTGTATGTGCGCCTATGCGACTCTTTCCTTTAGCTTTTAGCCAATCTACTATAATTCCATAACCGTATTTCATAGCATTCTAATATGATTTACCTTACGTGGGTATTTTAATCCTGTACAATTCATGAAATCCCCCATTTTTTTTTCTTCAAATCATTACTCAATCGAAGGCACAAACATCATCCTTTATCTATCACAATTACACCCTTATTCTACTACCAGGGCAGCATTCCATCTCTTTTAAATGCTATTAGTCTCCGACTCCTTTGAGTTTATTTAGGCTATACGGAACTTTCTATAACTTAGAGAATCCATCAGCTCTTCTTGTTTTCATGGGCTTAATCTTGAGGACTTATCCATTCTCGTCACCTTCTCACTCGCCCTTTCTTATCCTTCCTCTTGTCTTCCTAAAACTTTATCGCTTTACCATACTTTAGCTTGCGACCTACTCATATCTATTTATATAATTCGCAACCTTCCTTCAACTTGCTTGCACCATATACTTCCTTATATTTTCAAGCGAGACATCACATCGTCTCTAACTCTGCTTTACTCTCTTAACTAAACCTCTTGGTACCTAGAAACCATAGGCTGGAAGATATGCCACTTGCGACGCCGCTATCGATACTGAATCCCAGCGCTTCTAGCCTTCTGTCCGAAGTATGGACTATTCGCAACCTCTGCATTTGAGTATCTCGTACGTTGTTCACCTTTACCTTACTCACCTTAAAATATTGTCTCACCTTCTTCTATCTCTTTCACAACCTCCCTTCCACATAGGTATAATTTCTATCCACAACTTGAAGCTCTATTATAATACTTGCACCTCTGGTGCATACACAGTCCAATGGGAGCTTCATACTGACTTCTTATGAGGATGGTACTCTTCTAACTGGCTTTCTTGTAGAGCCGTTATAGAATATGGTTGTTGTACTACCTCTCTTATACCCCTGATATTAAGAGTGATTTTGCAATGTTCTCAATCATGATGTCTATAACTTCTTGGGTCCAATAAGTAGACTCCTAATTTACTTAGTTGATGTAAATCTTTAGTTTCCTCTCCTTCCAATCAATCTTTATGTAGGCTTAAGTTATCTTCCGATCTGCGGCTCATGGTGTTAGTTATTATTTAGCCCTTCATGGACTCTATGGAATATCCATGATAAAATCTCCTAACAATTCAATCCTTTGTCTATGACCTAGGCTCAATTCTTTCTTTTAACTTATACCGGAACCTTCTACGGCTGTATGATTGTCAACATATATGCTGCATGGATAATACTCCACACTATTAAGTGTGTTCATAACGTAACTAGCTCCGGAACATTGATCGAATAATTCTTTTCGTTCCTTCTCAGCTTTCTTTAAATGTAAGCAATCACTGTTTCTGGTCTTCCTGCCCCTTGTTGCATGCACACTTAGCTTATCTTAACTCCCACGCAGGCCGGAATTTTCGTGCAACTCACATGATCCCGAATATTACTTTTGCTTTTACTTCCTGTTCATTAGCAATGGTAGGTGCCACTTTCTTTTTGGAGTGCATACAATTTTGTAGTGAGACTGTTGTTACACGACCATTTCCTCTTTAGGTCACTGTATTTAGGTTGAATCCTTCTTCCTTATTTCCAGCTAGTCTTTCATTGTACTACCTAGGAAGGACCCTCTGACTCTTGTAAAGCTGTGAGCTTATTACATTGTATACTCGACAGACCTTTTGATGTCCTTCCTTGCCTATAATTATCCATAGTTACTTACCTCCACGCCCTTGTGCTTGTAGGGTTGCTCCGGAACTGATATTTTGACTGTCTTCCCGGTGGTACTCTCTTTTATTTCTGTAACACTCATATGGTACCTTTAACTACCCCGACTCCTTATCTGAATATTTCTCAAGTATTTCGATGTCATAACTGCGGGGCTGAATTCACTATATTGAGTTTTACTATGTTTATCTTGCACGATCTGTTGATTTGTCTTATCCTCTAGTCTAGCCATAGCTAGGCTCTTCCTGAATCAACTACTAACTACTTGTTGGCCCATTCATGTATCAATATTCCGCGTAATCTTTCTTGGGTCATTTCCTTTGTCTTAACTTACCTCTCGCACTGGCTCCTTATTAATCAATAACATCTCGGACAGGAACCCTTACTTCCTTTCCTTGACGTCGTGTTTGCATAATGCACTGGTATCGTAGCATATCTATGGGCTTTGAATAAATGCAATCATATCCCTTTTTCGTTTTATCGCATTCTTCCTTTACCATTCCATAATTACTACAACCACTTAATACTGACTTAATGCCACATCACTCCATATTCCCCCCCTTTAGGGAAGTACTAATATTTAGCGCTACGACGATCTACCTATAGATGTTTTACCTCTTCATCATTGGCGTCTTCTCACATTATCAATGACCCTTACATGCCTTGCGCCAATCCTTCTGTACCAAGGATAACGGAATTCCTTACTCGCGAGGGTGGCACTTAGTGTAACTGGCACACATAGTCCCTTAAGCTTAACTTTGCTCACATTTTGCTTTAGGGAAGCGTCTTCCTGAATGACCATTCTCTAAATTTCTCATGAATCTTCTTCTGTTGTCCATTCTATAATTGACGGAATGAAATCTGAAACTCTCATGATGCCGACTATTATCCAATCACTCGGTCCCTAATTCACATTTCATTTATCCTGTTCACCAGCCCATACTGATTTCTATTATGCTGGGGTCTAACTTTTCCTTCCGATAGTTGCGTTGGAGTCACGAACTTATTTCTTGAAGTGAGGATATGACTTTATGGCCTATACTCTTTTGTTGTCTCAAGGCATGTCACCTCTCGTCTTTTCCTTCACTTGGCTATAGACTCTGTAATACTATCATCTTTTTGACCTACCGTTGTCATCCATGTATCACATCTTACTCTTAATGCTTCATTAGCTCTCTTCTTATTTCCTGCTAATATTTCTGTCTATCACTTTATTCCGAAAACTTCAACAAGATATTCTTTTGCTTTTAGCTCCCCTTTGCTCCATCTACTGGTTCTTCGGGTTGCCTAGCATTATCTCTCTACTAGGGACGGGAGCAATACTAAGATAATATTTATCCTTACAAGGCTTCCAGTGCCTATCTTTGTAGCACTCATATCTAGCTGTATTATTTTAGAGTGCACCATCTAGGTGTAACACAGGGAGGTCTATTAGCACCTTTGTAATATCATTCGGAAATGTCAACTAACGCAAACAATCCATTCACCATTTTGGGTTACTCTAACCCCAGCCGGATCCTGATATTTTGTCCTTCTCTTAAACCATATTCGTTGGCTCCCATATGGCATGACTGAGATGGGTATGGCCGATTGTACATACATCTATTGCTATTGAAGATAACTCTCAAAATTCTTATATCTCTCTTCCCGAATTGTAGATAATGTTCATCCTTACTAACTGGGTAACTCGTACCCGTTTTCACCTTGTTTATTGTACTTGTTGAAACATGTACCTTCTGATTCTCTCGTTGTTTTTTTACCACATGGGTGGATAGATATTCATGCCTTAGGGCTTCTTATCAAGAAGCTTACACCTTTTAGTAAACACATGATCTGCTAAAGACCTCATATTTACTCATCATAAGCATGATGCAAAATCGAGATCCTCCAACTCAACACTTCCACAGTTATATCTCTTACCAACCATCTTTCTGAATGTAGGCATCGTTGTATTACGAGTAAGATAGAGTTTAGGAACTTGAGTTCTTACAACTGAGCTCTACCACATGATCTAGAGTAAGAAGAAAGAGTGACAGTCCTAAATGCCCTGTAGCCTCATGCTTATAAGTGTGGTGCACGACACACCCATAAACAAGACTCTGCTAGACACGGCTGTAGACTCCCTAGGAAAGAACCGCTCTGATACCATTTTTGTCACGACCCAAATCGATAGGCCGCGACGGGCACCCGGTACCTTACTCAACCGAGTACCTACGTAACGTATCTTTCATATCATACTACCACAAGTAAATGAGCCAGAGAGGCTATTGTGAGATAAATAGAATAAAACAGGGGGAAAATACTCGACATTGGACGACCCAACATGTAATCCAAACTTATACATATAACGTACAAGCCTATAAGGCTGGCATGATCTTTTATATACTCAAAACATAGGTTGACAAGGCCACACAAGTATCCGTATACATGACATCTGTCTACAAGCCTTTAGGAATACATACTATCATAAAGGTCGGGACAGGGCCCCGCCATACCAATCAATAGATGTACTAATCATACTGACCAAATAGGCAACTCCAGAGAAAATGGAGCACACCAACACCTTTCGCTGAGCTGATAGCTTACTTGGAGGTCTCATAACCTGTCTATCAGGACCTGTGGGCATGAAATGCAGCGTCCCCAGGCAAAAGGGACGTCAGTACAAATAATGTACCGAGTATGTAAGGAATAAAAAATCAGTAAATAAAATAGA